>NW_024062060.1:0-61170 GCF_006381635.1 Hibiscus syriacus | reverse complement strand
GTGAGTTTATAACTCACGACTTAAGAAAATATAAGAAAATAAAGATAGCACATTAACAATTGACCAATGTTTGTTCTATTTATATATTTTTTATTGTTGATAATATTATTTGTTTATATATTTTATGGTGTTGCAAATGAACCAAACTTAAATAAGATTAGGGCCATTGACATTCCTCGTTAATCTTCCTAGTATAAATTATGTACTTTTATGCTAATTTCATGTCTAATAATATATATTAATTGTATAAATCAAGCGATTCCAATAGTTAAAAGGATGATTGTTATTTTTAGAGATCTTACGTTCGAGTATCAGCGATTACAGGGTGTTTGAACATTTATTGTCAAATGATTGAAAATGTTTAGAATAAATTTACCACTTGTAGTGACGTTAGAGTATTAAAAAGAATCATGTACTAATTCCACATCAATATTACATTAACGATTAAACTCTACAGACTCTCTTCTATTAGGTTAATGTAAACCTAAGTCTGGAAATTTACTTTATAATAGTAGTAGAGATGAATGTTATGCAAGAATTGATCATAAAATTAAAAAATAATAATATTGTACGAATCAAATTATTTCAATGGTTAAAGTGAATTCTTATTTTTAGATGTCTCAGGTTCGAATATCATATGTTAGGGGGTATTTGAGCGTTTATTCGTAAATGATCAATTGAAAGTCTTTTGAATAGATTTTATCTTATAATCATTAATAAAATTATAATAGTAAAAATGAGTATTGAAGTTAATAATAGAATATATACATGTATATTGGTCAGAACCCCATTTTAAAATAAAAATTATAAAATTAATTTTAGTTAAATTAGGGATTAAATTACAAGTTTTAAAGCTTACAGCTCGATTTTAATTATGTAGGAAGTTAAGGACTTATACCTGATTTTTTCTATTTTTCTGGTAAGTGGAAAAAAAAAAGATTGGATTAGGTGACTGAGGAGTTTCAACTCCTCTCCCCTGGTATGGTCGCCCATACCTTAGCCGTTTAGCTATGACACTATTAATGAATAAAAATAAGTAATATATTATAGGTTAAGGCATGGGTTATAACCCAAAGCTATCCCCCTTTCCAGAATCAAAACCTAAAATCCCCAAATTTCCCAACCTTAATCCTTAGCCTCTGTAGCCCTCTTCGACGATTCCTTGTCGTCCGGTCACTTTTGGAGCACACCACCACAATCATTTTTGCTCACCATTGACCACGAGCAAACCCCTCTAATCCCTCACTAGAATCGGTCGTCGGTCGTCAGAAGAAGCCGAAGAAGTTCCGTAAAAAACCTCCCCCACCGCTCGGTTTTCCCTCGATTGTCGCTGATCTAGCCACCCGCTCGCCTCACCGCCATCGTAGCTGGACTTACCATCCCCGTGAGCTCGAAACCCAACCGCGATCACCATATCGTCGCCATTTTCGCCAATAACCGTTTTGGGTACCTGTGATTCTCCCGACCGTTCGTCTGCTCAGTCTGGTTCCTCCGACCTGCTCTTCTGTGAGAGCCTGTGATTTCGCATTCTCATACAGTCGAAGAGCGTAGTCAAGTTGGTGCTCGATAGATCTACCAGATTGATTCTTTTTGTGATGTGTGTTCCTTGTGTACTATATACATATATATGTTTTCTATGCATGTTTGAAATATCATGTGCACATGATTGTTTTACCTGATTTGCAATATGGTTGGCTGATCTGATTTAATTTCACTTGATTTATTTGTTTCAAGATGATTTTCTGATTTACTAAAGTTTTAAGCACGCTTGTCTGATTCATGTTCTTTGGTTACTGTTTTTACTGAATTGATATCTGTTTGAAGTCTGATTTCCTTGCTACTGTTAGTTATGTTTCAAACTATGCTCTTCAGGGGTACTCTAGGATCTAGTATGAAGTCTCTACATGTTCAACTTCGATCAAACTGGTAATTCCTTATATAGGTTCAACACCGATCAACTGGTAATTCCTTATGGACCTAAGGCGACCCTTGGGTGGGCCCAATGGGCCTAGTGTAAGACCCTATAGACCTTAAGGTACTCTTTTAGGGTGGCTCATCGCTATGTGCATTGGGTAAGTTCTTATGGGCCTAAGGCACACCCCTCAGGTGGGCACCTATGCTTAGGATAGGTTAAGACCTTATGGACCCAAGGTGCTCTCTTAGGTTGGTACATTCGCCCTTTGGGGCCTAAAGTCCTTATGTATGCATTTCTAGGGAACTACATATGGTGTATGGTTAGAGGGTTGTTCTATATTTTAAACTACAACTCTATTATTATTTCATAACTTTGATAATGAATCGATTTTGAAACTTAACTGTATTTTTTATTTTGCACTGCTGAACACACTGAGCTCCCTAGCTCACTCCCCCAACTTTCCCCATTTATATACTTTTTAATAGGCACCCGGACTCGCACTTGGAGGATCGACGCATTCGTACATGATTATTTTGTTGTAATATTTTTTATCTTCCGAGTTGCATTTATTTTGGGTGGCATGTGCCTATATTTTGAAAATACTTGTTTACGATGTATGTTGCTTTTGTTAATGATGTTAGATTTGCTTCGATGCTAATTATGGAATATTTTTTCAGTCCTTACGACTTTAATTGTTGGAATTAACTTTAATGTTATCAACTATATTTTTAAAGATGTTTATTTGTAATATGGTTTTAAAATATTGAAAAAAAATTAGAAAAATTTTACCGTAATCTGTTGGATCTGGTCGTAATGCATTGGTCGAGTCTAGAGGGTTACATTTAGTGAGGTGAATCATGTTGCGAGAGAAAAATAATCATTAAAGAAATTCGATCAATATGTTTATACATAGTTATTTTTTATTGAAATCATATTTATATTAATTAATTAATAGAAATATCATATTTTTATACTAAAAAAAAAAATCAATTTACATTTTTTAAACATTTGCGGGATTAGATCTTCTGTCTTTTATTTTCTTCATTCGGCCTCTTATAGGTTTATTATATATCACATCGTATTAGTTATCTGCAGTTTTAGTTTTGCGTTTACATATCGTTATTTAGATTCGTTGACAGATTAATTTAGATAGAGTATTATAAATTTTTTTGGTATTCATTAATTCAGTCTACTTTCTCACAACATTAAGATTTGAACACATATTATTATTTAAGTAATTTAGTGTATCATCTTATTGAATAAATAGACGAATGAGATTCGAATTTTATACTTATCATAACATTATCGAATATTTAATATTTTCAGCTGATTTATGTTGGCCTAATTTGCAATTTCTTATACGAAAAGGTGTTCAAAAGAAAGTGTAGAGTTGATTTAGGCAACGACTTTGAATTTGGACTTGGTCTTGAAACAATTCGGTTGCAGGTGAAATAGCGTTTAGACCCAGACATTTGAAACTTAAGCCGCTATCATCTTCTACCAGTATCTTTCACCACCACCTGCCTTCCTTTCTCTTTCTTCAATCCCATGCAAATTTCTACTGTCAATCCCATGCAATTTCTACTGTCCTACTTTTCTTTAAACTATACCTATTGTCTTGTAGACGTTATATTAGGAGTACAATCACGAATTTTAAATTTAGATGATATAATAAAACATTAAAAAAAAAAACTATATTCCGACCGCCATGAATGGATGTCATCTTCTTCCTTTCCTTTCCATGGAGGAAAACCATTAATGGTACCAGTTTTTCTTGCTTTTACACCCTCTTTTTTACGGCCAATAACAGACAGGCTTTTGGTCTTAACATGATCCTATCATTTTGACGTTTAGTTCCACGGCGGGCCACCTTCAAAACATTTCCCGGTGTTTCATCAGCAGCTTCCGTTAATGTCCAACTTTTGAATCCGTCAATTCCTCTCAAAGCAGCCTTGAATAACAACAAACATTTTTCCAAATTTTCTTTTCTCTATCTTCAAGTTTCTTACTTAGGTTGACAAATCTGAAGAACATGTTTCCAATGCTTTAGACCCATCATTTCCCACATCGAATGGAAACCGAAACTGTTTTAATTCAAACTTATTCCACACCATTTAGTAATGGGTAGGTATAGACATTTTTTCCCTGTCAAATAAGATTTCCCAGCGGTTTCATAAATATTTTTAAGAAGGAATACAAATATATCTATTAATCACGTAAAAGTTTTATATGAATAGATATAAATAAAATTTTAGAAGGTACATAATTAATAAAATAGATAATTACTTTAAAAAATTCAAATTTTAAGACTTATCCATTCTTAAACTTAGTGGATCTGTTTGCACTCGATTATAAAGGGCAGTTTAGTGTATTTTTTTTAAATATTCTATTATTATTATTATTGTAGAACGAATTATATTTGTAATGGATTTTGGGCATAAGTTGGCTTCCATTGAAGCAATTAAAGGTAGGAGCCACCAAATCATTTGAAAAAATGCATAGTTTATTGGTCCATAGTTCCCTAATGGATGCATGAGATCAGGTAAACCGACACCATTGATTTGAATATAGTATAGTCAATCTAGGTAGGAAGTTGTACACTAAACAACAATAAACTACCCTTTTGCTTTCTCCTCAAATGGATCCACAAAAGCTGATAAAATTTATATCATTTCCCTATGTAATGATCATCTTCTTGATCACCTTAGCAATGGCAACCGGAACCATGTCCGCCGACTTACACTTCGAAGCTTGTATGCCTCGAAGCTGTGGTAATGGTCCCGATATAAGCTACCCTTTTTGGATTTTCGATGAACAAGAATCGTTTTGTGGCTATCCGAACTTCGAGATCACCTGCAAAGAGAAGATCCTATACTCAAAATTTCTGAGGAAACTTACATTATCAGAGATATATTTTACAACAACAATTCATTGCTTGTTGTCAACGCTGTTGTTCATGAGGATCATTGTCCGACTCCCCGGAAAAATGTTAGTCTCGATCGAACTCCGTTTAGCCTTAGTCCTGATAATGTCAATCTTTACTTTTTATACAATTGTGAGGGGAAACATACGTACCATACATATCCAGTAAGTTGTGCTAGCAATACTTCATTCCATTCCTTTGCTGTTTTCCACAAAGAAGCTTTGGAGAATACTAATTACTCGATTGAGTCATGCCGAACTCTGATCGAATCCCACGTGTATGTCAACGATGATATTAGTTTCGTTAGCTTATTAGGAATGAATTATACCGATGTTTTGAAGTTGGGGTTCGTTTTGAACTGGACTGCACATAGTTGCAGCAACTGTAAGAAGTGAAGGCCGTTGCGGTTTTGGTTATACTCATGAATTCGTTTGCTTTTGCTCAGACGGACCTCATCCTAAGACCTGCAACGATGGTAACTGCAAACGGCATACATTCTAACTCTACCAATGCTTCCTTGCATGACTTCATGTTTTTTTGTTATTTTTCTTCATTTTAGATTTCCTTAATCAGTTTTACTTGAGAGGCAAGTTATCAATTATCTTTCATTTGCATTATTGCCTTGGCTGTTGCCACTAACTTCATGGGCAAGTTATATATATATATATTTAACTTCATATTTTTTTGTATTTCAGATAATGATGTTAGTTGGAAAAGAAAGCTGCTCATCGGTAATATGATTCCCTGATCTTCCTCTGTTTCATTCTTAGACGGTTGCTTCATGCATTTTTTCCCACTGAAATGAAATGAAGTTTCGATATGAAACGTATGCAGGTTTCGGTGCCGCTGCTGGAGGAATACTAATCAGCTGTGTTGTCTTCTATTTCTGGCTACGACGTCGTCGCGGTAAAGGGATCTTCAAGCCATATTTCCTTACCAGCAAGAACTCTTTGGACCGCTCTTCAGTGGTCGATTCTGAGAAGGGTGATAGCTTTGCTTGCGTCCATGTATTCACCTATAAGGAACTTGAAGAAGCTACCAACAATTTCGATTCCGATAGGGAACTTGGTGATGGAGGCTTTGGAACTGTATATTATGGTAAGAAAAACTTTACTCGAATGTCAATCATCGGTTTGTCGAAAGTCTATCGATTTTCATTTCCGTCTTTCTTCACCAGGCAAACTTCGAGACGGTCGAGTTGTTGCTGTTACACGTTTGTATAAAACAACTACAAGAGAGTTGAGCAATTCATGAACGAAATTGAGATTCTAACTCGGTTGCGCCATCAAAATCTCGTCTCACTTTACGGAAGTACATCGAGGCACAGTCGGGAACTCTTGCTCGTATACGAATATATACCGAATGGCAGTGTTGCAGACCATCTTCATGGTGACCGTGCCAAACCAGGGGCACTCTCTTGGAACATCTGGTTGGAGATTGCCATAGAAACTGCAGATGCATTGAGATATCTCCATGCTTCGGACACCATCCACCGTGATGTCAAACCAACAACATCCTCCTCGACAAGGATTTTCATGTCAAGTCGCAGATTTCGGACTGTCCCGACTCTTTCCGTCCGATGTCACACATGTTTCCACCGCTCCGCAAGGGACTCCCGGTTACGTCGACCCTGAATACCATCAGTGCTACCAGCTTACTAGCAAGAGCGACGTATTCAGCTTCGGCGTCGTACTAATCGAGATAATATCATCGAAAGCGGCGGTCGACATCACAAGGCACCGCCACGAGATCAACATGCGGAACATGGCGATCAACAAGATTCAAAATGGAGCATTGCATGAGCTAGTGGATCCGTCCCTCGGGTTCGAATCGAACAAAAAGGTTAGGAATGCGATAACGAGAGTGGCGGAGGTGGCGTTCCGGTGCCTGCAAGACGAGAAGGACATGAGGCCGACGATGGCACAAGTGTTGGAGGCGTTGATGGGGATAAAGAATGAGGATTACAAGAAAGGAAATGTCGTACAAATGGAGATGTTTACGGCGGAGGAGGAAGGTGGGTTGTTGAAGAGTGGACCGATGCCTCGTTCTCCAGATTCTGTGATGATAAAATGGGTTAGCAATGGCAGTTATACTACAAACACTGTAGAAAGTGTTAACTGATTTTAAATATAATTATACATTATGTTAGTTTGTTATGTTTGTTAGATATCAGTTATTGAGCTAGTTACAGGAAATTGTTTATATAAAGGACTTATTTGTTGTAATTGAAAGTATGAGGAATGAAGTATAATTCTCCCTAATTTTCAGTTTTAACATGGTATCAGTTTAGCCCAAGGTATTCTTGGGCCGTCCTCACTCTTCCCGTGTATTCCTTCAATCCATAATCCTCTCTTCTCAATTAGGTATTACTTTGTGCGATTATTCTCTTCGACGAGATGGATACCTCTGACACCCCTGCTGCTACCGCCATGCTCGACTTCAATCACCCTCTATTTCTGCACCCATCTGATACGCCGGGCGGCGTTCTGGTTTCACATCGTCTAGTTGGCATCAAAAATTACAACATTTGGAGCCGGTCTATGAGAATCGCGTTGCTGGCTAAGAACAAGTTAGGTCTTGTTGATGGTACTTCCTGCAAAGAAGATTATGATGAAATTTTGCACTCTCAATGGGAACGCTGCAATGCGTTTGTTTTGTCCTGGATTCTCAACACCGTGAGCAGTGATCTCTCGGCTGGAATCGTCTTCGCTTCAAGCGCCGCTCATGTCTGGAATGATTTGAAGGACCGGTTCGACAAGGTCGATGGATCCATAATTTATTTTCTCCATCGTGAAATAACTATTCTACATCAAGGTGATTCAACAATTTCCACTTACTTTACCAAATTGAAATTGTTGTGGGATGAATTTAATGCCCTAGTTCCTCTTTCATCATGTATTTGCGAGGCATCTCAGCAAAATTCTAAACATATTGCACAACAGAGGCTGTTGCAATTTCTTATGGGACTTAATGAAACTTACTCGGTTGTTCATAGTCAAGTTCTACTTATGCAGCCTCTACCTACTGTAAATCAAGCCTACTCAATGATTGTG
Organism: Hibiscus syriacus; assembly: GCF_006381635.1. Classification (NCBI taxonomy): domain Eukaryota; kingdom Viridiplantae; phylum Streptophyta; class Magnoliopsida; order Malvales; family Malvaceae; genus Hibiscus; species Hibiscus syriacus. The sequence continues at coordinate 53,279 of NW_024062060.1, read as the reverse complement.
CAAGAAGAAGCACAAAGAGCTCAGTTATCTGGTGCTTTGGATGCTGATGCCATGTACTCTAATGCGTCTGGAAATTCTGTTCGAAAGCGGTTCACTGGCGTTTGTGATTACTGCAAACTAAAAGGCCATAAACGAGAAAACTGTTATCGTCTAATCGGGTTTCCTCCAGACTTCAAATTCACCAAAAAAAGGAATTCTCAGGCAGCTCTTGTCTCTAGTCCCTCACTGGCTGATTCCGATCATGAGTCTCGTTCTGGTGAATCACGCACGGCTGATCCTGTTCCTGCTCCAGTTTTCACAACAACTCAATATCATCAAATTCTTGAGCTCTTGAATAAAACTCCTTCTGCTGATGCAGCAGTTAATCTGGCAGGTATTGCTTCCATGTGCTCATTTGCTTCTTCTAATTCCTTTCGTTGGATACTTGATACAGGGGCTACTGACCATATGGTGTCTGAAAGTCATTGTTTGCAATCTCTAACTTCATGTGAGCCTAGTTATGTCCATCTACCCACTGGTAAAACTATTCCAATCACCCATACTGGCAGTTTTCATTTTAACTCAATTGATGTTCTCCAAAATATCCTATATGTTCCTCATTTTAATCATAACATGTTGTCAGTGTCAAAATTCACTAAAGACCTCAATTGCAGTATTATTTTTATCCTCATTTATGCATTTTGCAGGATCTCTTCACTGGGAAGATGAGGGGGATTGGTAGGGAAGCTCGTGGTCTCTATTTGTTCATCAATACCTTATTTCTGGTTTGTCATCTACAAATGTTACTTCTGATTTGTCATCATCTAAATGAAAAGTTGGTTCTGGTTGTATGTCTGTTTCATCTGATAATAATACAATGTTTTGGCATGCACGTTTAGGGCATGCTACTACTGTTAAAATGCATAAAACTCCTTTTTTATGTTCTGTTCCTTTAAATGAGAATTCTGTTAAGCAATGTTCTGTCTGCCCTCTTGCAAAACAATCTAGGTTACCATTTCCTATTAGTTCATCTAGATCACCTAAACCCTTTGATCTAATTCACGTTGACTTGTGGGTCCCTATAGGATTTCAACACACAGTGGTTATAGGTCTTTTTTGACTATTGTAGATGATCACACTAGGTTGTCTTGGTATACTTGTTGAGACTTAAGAGTGATGCAATCCTTTTCTTAAGCAATTCTTTACTCTTGTTCGAACTCATCATTCTGTTTTGGTTAAGTATGTTCGTAGTGATAATGGTGGTGAATTCTTTAGTGATAATTGTTCTGAACTATTTTCATCCCTTGGTATTGTTCACCAAAGCTCTTGTGTTCACACACCCCAACAAAATGGGGTTGCTGAATGAAAACACAAACATCTTTTAGAGGTAGCTCGTGCTCTTAGATTCCATTCTCATGTTCCTATCAAATTTTGGGGTGAGTGTGTCTTAACAGCCTGTTATATCATTAACAGGCTCCCTACTACTGTTCTAAATTGGAAAAGTCCATTTGAAGCTTTCTATAAGAAATCACCTAATCTTTCTTGTATGAAAGTATTTGGTTATCTTTGCTATGCAACCAAAGTTAACTATAAAGATAGATTCTCTCCAAAGGCCTTACCTTATGTTTTTATGGGTTATTCATCAACTCAAAGGGGCTATCTTCTTTTTTATCTTCATACAAAATCTTTTTTTGTCAATCGTGATGTAGTCTTTCATGAGACTATCTTTTCTTTTTCATTTCCATTAACTAATTCTTCTCCTTTTTTTCCTGCTCAACCTTTCATTGTTGATTCTAATTTTCTTACTCTTGAAATTTCTGTACCATCTAATTCAATTCATTCTGATTCACCCTTTGTACCTTCTTATTCTCCTTCTTCTTCTTCTTCTTCTTCTACATCACCTCAAGTTTCAACTAGTTTACCAATTCCATCTTCAAGTCCATGTCCTAGTTCACCTCATCTACCTCAAAATCAGTGTTTACCTAATAGAAGGTCTACTAGGACTATCAAACCTCCTAATTGGCTACATGATTATGTTCAATCCTACCAATCTTCATCTCTTCCAAGTAAGTATCCTATTTCCAATTTCATTTGTTATTCTCACTTACCTTATAAAACTCAAAGCTTCTTATCTTCTACTTCTCATTTAAGTGAACCCAAAACTTATACTGAGGCCATAACCAACCCTTTGTGGATCCAAGCAATGAAGGGAAAGTTCCAATAGGTTGTAAGTGGGTATACAGAATCAAGTACAAGGCTAATGGAGATGTTGAGCGTTTCAAAGCTCGCCTTGTTGCCAAAGGATTCAATTAAAGAGAATGAGTTGACTTTGTGGATACCTTCTCTCCAGTTGCTAACTAGTCACTGTTCGAACTGTTCTTGATGTTGCCTCCATATTTTCTTGGCCTCTCTATCAAATGGATGTGTATAATGCATTTCTACAAGGTGACTTAGTTGAGGAAGTCTATATGGTGCTTCCTGATGGTTTTTGCAGCCAAATGGAGTCTAAGGTTTGTACGCTGCATAAATCACTTTATGGACTGAAGCAAGCTTCTAGGCAATGGAATTTGAAACTATCAGAAGCATTAGTTACAGCTGGTTACATGCAGAGCAAATATGATTATTCGATGTTCACTAAGCAATAAGGGAATGCCATAGTTGTTTTGTTAGTATATGTTTATGATCTTTTAATCACTGAGAGTAATGAGAAACTGATAGCATAACTGAAGCACGTTTTGAATAAGAATTTCAAAATGAAAGACCTTGGAGAGTTGAAATACTTTCTAGGATTAGAGGTTCTGAGATCAGAGGAATGAATTGTGCTAAATCAAAGAAAGTATGCTTTAGAGTTAATTAAAGAAACTGGAGCAGGGGGAGCTAAACCAACTTTGACACCTCTTGAGCAGAATAAGAAGTTTACTACAGCTGAGTATGATGAAGCAGTTTGTAGCAATGAACAATTGTTGCAAGACAAATCTGTTTTTCAGAGGCTTATAGGTAGACTAGTATATCTGACTCACACAAGGCCAAATATTGTCTATGCTGTTCATTTTCTTAGTCAGTTTATGCACAACCAAAACAATCACATCTTGAAGTTGCTTTGAGAGTGGTAAGTATATCAAGAAAAATCCAGGACAGGGGATTTTATTAAGTGCTACGAGTTAATGCAGATTGATTGCATATTGTGACTCTGACTGGGCTGCTTGCCCTATGACTAGAAGGTCAATAACTGGTTTCTGCATCAAGCTTGGAATGTCTCTAATTTCTTGGAAGTCCAAGAAGCAAAACACTGTTGCACGCTCCTCTGCAGAAGCAGAATATAGGAGTATGGCAGGGACGGCAGCAGAAATAGTATGGCTAAAAGGTTTGTTAGCAGAATTGGGCTTGAAAAATATAGCACCAGCTAAGCTAATGTGTGATAGTTAAGCAGCCTTGCAAATAGCAGCAAATCCAGTTTTCCATGAGAGAACTAAACATATTGAGATAGACTGTCACTTTGTCAGAGAGAAGATTCAAGAAGGCTTGATACAAACAGAACACATCAAGACAGGGGAGCAGCAAGAAGATTTGATGACTAAAGCTTTGGGTGTGCATCAACATGATTATCTAGTTTCCAAGTTGGGGTTTAAAGACCTCTTTACAACCACCAACTTGAGGGGGAGTGTAGAAAGTGTTAACTGATTTTAAATATAGTTATACATTATGTTAGTTTGTTATGTTTGTTAGATATCAGTTATTGAGTTAGTTACAGAAAATTGTTTATATAAAGGACTTATTTGTTGTAATTGAAAGTATGAGGAATGAAGTATAATTCTCCCTAATTTTCAGTTTTAACAAACACAACACCAAGTTTCTAAATTTCCAGGCATATATATATATACATACATACATTGAATGGTACATGGGATGTGTGTAAATATTATATATATATATATTTGTAGGATAAGTCTTGAATGAATACTTCAAATTTTTGAGCTGATTCTCTTTTCTTTTTGAAAATTCTTTATTTGTTTGTTTGACAGTGTCTATGGCAATGTAAGTATAACAGTGGAATGAATAAAATTCTCCTACCCCATCCCATGCCCCTATATGTGCGTCACCACATAATATACATATATATTAATGATTTACTAGCAAATTAACGAAATTCCATTATTATTCTTATTTTCTTTATTTTTCATTCAATTTTTTATGTAAAATAAACCAACGGTGATTTGGCTTTTTTCCCATTAAGCATCTCCGTTTCTCCTTCACCTAGAAGTCCCAGCAATTCCGGCTCAATATTGCCTTGCTTAAGATTCTGATGAATCCAATGTGGAAAATATATCACACTCGTCTCATGTACCCCGACATCTATATTCTTTCTTCCTCCAGCCATCTCAAGAATCATCATCCCATAGCTGTACACATCTGATTTATGCGAAACGCTTCCAATGTTCCTACAAAACACTTCCGGAGCAATGTAACCGATCGTTCCTCTTGCTTCTATCATCGATACAACCCTATCGGTCCCGTGACATCAAGGTTTCAAATAGTGGGACGCAAACGTAATAGTAGCCGTTATTCCGTGGTTGCACCGTCGTCCGAAAGGCAACGGATTCACGTTGATAGCGGTCCGTCGCGCCCGCAATTTAACGTGTATCAGTAAATAGCACCGATAATGGATGATATTACCATTTTTCAAAAGTTACTGCAAAAAAAACTTAAAAGAGTTGGAATTCTCACCCAAAAAACATCTGGGAAAGAAACTTAGACGACCGTGTTTATTGTCGCACAGTGACGCCTTCGAAGAATATGGTTGAGTGGACGCTCGATGAAATTATGTGAAAATGAAAGGTTGAGAATAGGGAGATTTGGACTTAGAGATAATTTACAGAAAGGTTGAGAATTGAGAGATTTGGACTTGGAGAGAATTAAACGATGGAAAGAATTAGAGAGAAGAGCTTTGGAATTTTCTTTTAACATGTTATGTTTGGGTTTTAACTCAAAAAAAAAAGGTAGTAGTTTGGGTCGTCCACTCCCACTCCCATTTCCTTCCCTCTTTTTATTTTTTTTTTAAATAAATTCTAAAATATTTTTAAGGGATATGTTAATTTGTTATCCTTATCTTTTAGAATTTATAATTTAATCTTTATTTTAGAATGTAAACTTGTGTTTACGCAGTTGTTACTATTTCGAAGTAAACACGAGGCATTCGGTACTCCATAAGCACAGAGCTTGAAATCAAATGAATCCGAGTAAATAGTTAATTAAATTTTTTACTTTATATTATTTAATTATATTATACGTCTTATTTCTTTTAAATAATAATGTATTCACAATGTCATCACTCGTCATTAATTATCTTATTCTATTGTGGGGTTTTTAAAATTTTATATTTGGTTAAACTATATTATATATTTATATATGTCATTTTCGCTTAGAAAACGTTATAAAAATCATTAAAATGAATCATTATAATTAAAATTATTATGTTTTAGGATAAGTTGTGTAAAATTTAAATAAATTCACGACCGCGACACCTACAGTGACCGCGATGGCATCATTTATATCCGCAATCGCAATAAACGCGACGCGACCGAAAACGTGACCGCGAACGTTATTTAAATCCCTGTGTGATAGTTTCAAAAGCCCAAAATCGGAGATCTTCGGACAAAATACATCATCTAAAAGAATGTTATGAGGTTTTATGTCCAAATGCAGGATGCGAGTGTTGCAGCCGAGGTGCAATTATTCAAGCCCCCGAGCTATTCAGATCGCGATTCGGTACAAGTATTCCACTGTCAAGACCCGACCATCATCATCATGGGAAGTGCTTTTTCTGTATATGAATTTTTCCAAAGTTCCATTCGACATGAACTCGAAAATCAAGGCTATTTTCTCACCTTCCAAACAAAACCCTAATAGTGTGACGATATTAACGTGAGACGTTCGACTGATACTTGCAACTTCATTGATGAACTCTTGGCCGTTTCCTTTGGAGGTATTAAGCACTTTGAAAGCAACAAGATGGTTGTCGGGTAACTTCCCTTTGTAAACACTTCCACAACCTCCTTTTCCCAGCTTTCCTTTGAATGAATTCGACATCTTCTTGACTTGTGGATAACTGCATCTTTTACGAGCTAGGGTTCCATTATTTCTCAGGAAAGCCTCAAGATCTTGATCTTTGTTTGTGAATTTCCTGAGAAATGGAGCTGTTGTAATGCACGAGATGTTTATTCTAAAGCATAATAGTAAGCTGATCAATATACCACTTGCTGCACTATCAATGCCCGTCATATAAATGTATGTGAGTAGTAATTCTCTTAATTTTTTGTTACAACGGTGGACTAAAATAAAAATTAAAATATAATGATAGTCGTAATTATTTTTAAAAAAAAATAATTAATTAACCAAAACGAAATCAAAAGTGATAGTCAAGTGACTAAATATGTAATTTTTCATCTAAAACTAGGCTTAATACAAAAGTGTCTACACTATTCCTCGAAATATGATTTGGTGCCTAAATAATTTTTCGCTAAAAATATGTACCTAACGTTTTCTCCGTTAGTCTGCCTACCGTTATATTTTTTTATTTTTTTAATAATAAAAATATTCTTTTTTTTCAAACAAAACAAATCAAACCCCCTTCCCCCTCGGCATCCCTCCCGTAGCCCCACCTCACGACGAATGGTCATCATCGCTCAGATTTTGTTCGAAACATGACGAGGAACATAATGGTGACGGCTGTGTAACGTACGGACGACTGTAGGCGTTGATATCGTCGAAAAATGTAAACGAAAAACCTAAAAATGTGACGACCTTTCGCAATGTTTTTCATGATGATCGACGCAATTTCAATGTGGATGGGGACTGGGTTTTGGTCGCGATGACGAGGCAGTTATGATGGTGTCAACGGTGACGATCACGGACCGACGGTGGTCGATCGAAGATGAAAATTTTTAAATTTAGTAAAATTTTATATGTGTGGCGTGTGTCAGATAATGGCTAAATTTAACGGTTGCACCTAAAAATATAATGTTGGAAACGTTACACTTATTTTTAACGAAAATTCTCTAGACACCAAATAATATTTTGATGTATAGTTTAATCTCTTATTTTTTATTAAACCTTACAAATATAAAGTGTTTCAAAAATATATATGTACTATCGGGCGATGAATGAAGTGTCTAACAATGAAACAGTGTAGAATCAGGGGATTATAGAACCGATGAGCAGCTTTGTTGTCAAGCTAAAGTCACCACCTGAAATAAAAAAAAGAGACAAAAAAAAGTTGAAATATGTGTGTGTCTGCATATATATATATAGAAAAAAATGTCAATTACCATTAGTTTAAAATTTAAGGGTACTCAAGATAATGTTATATATTAAACTTGCCTGTGAAATTAGTGACCACTGCCAGGGCAATAGTGCACATGAAAGACAACTGATAACTTACATCTCAAGTGAAATTGATTAAGGAACCCGAAAATGAAGAAAAATAACAACAAAGCATGAAGAATAGAAGGAAGCATTAGAATGTATGCCCTGTTCAGATACTATCGTTTCAGGTCTTGAGATGAGGTTTGTCTGAAAAAAAAACTGATTAAAAAATCGAGTAATTTTTCATATTAATATAATTTCAAAATTAAATTGAAATGTAAAAATTAAAACTATCAAAATACATAATAAATAAATTTATAAGATTGTCGAATAATGAAAACTAGTATTAAATAAATAAATTTTACTATTATTAATCACGATTTCAGTATTTAATTTACTATTATTTTTTTATGGTGAAAGAAATAAAAGATACAAGCAGATATTACTTTTAACGGTAAAAGATAATTATCATTGACATTAATATTGTCATATATCATTAATTACGTTAAGTTAATGAACGGACTTTATAACAACTATTAATTATCACTGTTCATATTTGTAATCTATGGACAAACACCTACTGCAACGCTTTGGTTAGAAGATAAGTGCTTTGATCTTATGACTGGCCTACCATCTCTTTAGTTGAACAATGTAGACCGGAAAACTAATCACAACACTATTCACAGAACAGATTGACTAATGAATTTGGGTGCTTCACGAATGGAGCAATTCGAATTCGACTTAGTCAAAAATTAGTAAAAGCTTGATCTAAATTGACTCGACTCGAGCTCAACTCGATATTTTAATAAACTAGATCGAGCAAAATTCAACTTGACTCGTTAAGTTTGCGAACAACTCGTTAGATTTTATTATAACTATTCAATAATTATATTAAAAAAAAAATTCATTCAAATAATTGATATTTACTAATAGATGATAATAAATCACTAACCTATTAATTTTCTAATAAATAATTAAAAAATACTAAATTATTAATTAATAATTATTATTTTACTACACTAAAATCCAAACCCTAATTATTATTTTAATATATTTATAGATTGTTATTTTGGTGTTTAGGCATTTCATACGCTCCTTTGATATTTTTTTGGTTTAATTTATTGATTTATTTTTATATTAAATTTAATATAGTAATAGTAGATTTTATTTATAGTTACAAAAATAAAATAAAAATTCAGTGAACTTACTCGACAAGTTTTCTTAACTTGCACTAGTCGAGAAAAAATTTAACAAACTTAACAATCAACAAGTCGAGTAGCAAAATTTTGTAACGAGCACGAGTCGAACATTACTCGACTCGCGATCGACTCGCTCGATAATCGCCCATAGTAATGAATGAAATCTGCATGAACGCCATACAGCAATTATGTTCTCCAGCTGCTTTATCCTCGCAATATGTAGCAATACATCATTTCATTTTACACAACTCAAAGCTGGAATTCTTGCAAGCTCAGAATTTCTTTTATTCGTTGCCCGGTTAAATTCGGTTATCACGTATAACCCTTTCCAAATCACAGTCAAACCCACTTTTCTAAACCCTGTTTCACCCACTTTCCCCATACTATTTACCCAAGGATGTGAAGTTCAATCTGCGAATCACAACGGAAATGGCAAGGCTCAAATGTGATATAGCAAACAACTGAGAATCGTAGATCTACTAAACGAAGTCATTGTAATTTACCTTATCAGTGGCTTCCTCTGGACCACAGGTGCGACCGGGATTGATGGCATTGCAGTAAGTTCTACAGGCTGCAAGTGAAAATTACAAATAGTCAGAATATTATCAATCCTTTGTAAGAACGAAAATCAAAATTGCATCTTGTGTACATTCTGAGATTCCCAAAGAGGTAAAGCAAAATATTTACAGGGTATGATATATAGGTACAAAGCCTAGTGAAGCTTGGTTTTGGTTGAAGCAGTTTACCCACAAGTTTATCACTTGTGATTGCATATTTTAAATAACTAGTCAACTCATTGTTCCAAACATCGCTCAAAGGAAGCTTTGTCTAGCAGCCTTAAGATAATCTTCAATGCAGGCTATGCAGCCATTCTTATTAGATGACATCCAACAAGTATGGGGTTCGAACCCCAACATCTACAAGTATACCCTATCTCCAGGCTGCGACTGTATTAGTGCCCCCAAAAAATATGGTTATACATAGTAGTTGAGATATTAGAGCCTCCTCATGCCCAAAAAGGCTTTATAATCACAAAGGGAGGGAAGAAATTTTTGTTTTCAGGCACAATAGTACACTTGACAGTAAACAAGGAGCGGAGCTCAAGTAAATATAAGCAAGGGAATCATATTCAGAATATCTAGCAATGTAGATAGAGTTAATAGAAATTAGTAATAGTAAGCAGGAAGAACCTCTAACTCTTCTATACCGCCTCTAGCATGTAAATTAATGGAAGGACCAGCTCCATCGCTTGATACTACTGGTGTTGCTCCTGCTGAATCCGTCACTAAAGACTGCAGAGGGCCATTATTAGTATTCCCCACAGAGACTACTGAGTTCCTAAATTCTAAATCATCTTCAAGCTCTTCAGGTTCCTCCAAAGCTTGGTGGGAGACATATGGAACAGACATTATTTGCTCGATGGCCAAGTTCTCTGCCTCTTTAGAGCTTGCTGCATAGGCAGTCGCATGCAAACCCTTATGTGGAGTATATCTAAGAGATCCATCAACCTCACCGTTATGTGAAGAAAGTTGTTCTGAACTTGGACTTTTTGAGCCATTCGTCATATTGTTCTCAGCATTTCCCTTTGTTTGTTCAACCGATCCTGTTTCATCTAGATACTCACCCTTTGAGGAACAAGAACTCACAATGCCAGCAGGACTACCAACCTGAACTTCCGGACTAGAATAAGGCACAGCAGCAACATATTTGCCGTTTTTCAATTGAGCATCTGCATTGTCATCTACCCTCTTCCTCTTCTTTCCATCAACCTGCCCATCTGCAACTCCTTTAATTTCACCCGACTTGTCTGATCCAGCATGGAGAGAAACTTTTGAATCCGATAACCTCTTACTATCCCAGGTCGCTTTAGATGGACGGGAAGGACGGACACCACCAGGAAATACAAAGCTAGGTATGTTTCTACGTTTTACATGGGATACACGGATCTCCATTCCAGACTTCCGCGAAGTGTACATATTAACAGTTTGTTTAAACTCCTCTACGGTTAGCCTTATATCAAATTGTCCGCTTTCATTTACTGGAACTCCTTGTTTGCGTTGCAAACCCATAAAGTAACTGCAATGGAAGGGCCTAGATTCGTCTTGAAAATCACCAGGATGTGGGTGGCACTGAAGCATGTTATACGTGTGCCTTTCAATCTAGATTTAAAAATAAACAATTGAAAATGGATTACAATAGATTAGAAGCATTAAAAAGATAATATCAGACGGGGCATTGAAAACCACTTCAGAATTTTATAGAAGGTAAGTTGGGAAATTTTCATGAGGGTATATCTAGGACTATAAATATAGTCATATGTCCTCTATTGTACAAAAGAATATGATTTTCACCTTCAATGTGAGTTGACGGAGACGGGACTCAACCCAGCCTTTCCAATTTCTTAAATCATCATCATTTTTGGCAGAGATGTCTATTTCTAGATAATTCTTATACGCATCAAAGAAAGCATAAGCCTCAAAAAGGGTATCCCAGTCAGCTTTGTTTGCCTCCATAGCCTGCAAGCACTAAATATGTTAACAACAAATTCAAAGTCTAAAAACAATATGAAATACAGAAATATAGAAACAATTGAACAAGGTATGAAGAAAATCAAACAATCATCAAGTTTAATAGTCCTTTTGGGAACAAAAATTGGACAGTGAAGGATTTTGAGTTCATGTTTGAACAAATTCTTAGTTTGAAGTCATTCAAAAGTGCATGGACTTATATCTGCCTATAATTTTTTAAGTTGAGATACTAAAATTTCAAATGCTGTCATCATATGTACATCCCCGAAAAACTACTTGGACTAGGAATTGGAGCAATCCAGTTCCACCTAGTTCACAAAAGAAAGTTCCTAACATAAGCCATTCAAAGAAAGACTTAAATTTGTCTAAATAGTGGGTAATACTAAGTTAAGCAAACAAGGGGTTCAAATCCCAATCCTATTTTCCCAACGAAGCTTTGAAGTCCATCACAAATTGAGGTCTTAACATTCACTAAGAAGTTGATTATCTTCCACTTACATTGAAATAATTCATCAACAATCATGAGTGCTCAAAAAATATATGCCAAAGAAAGACGCAACAAAATTATGAATCCACCTAGAAACCGCTTTGAAATTCAAACAACTTTTAACAGTAGGTCCCAAACCCCATAGTCAGCTCTAATGGAAAGGAATTATTGCTATGATGTAAACTCAAAGTTCTTACAAATGCATCACAGCATTTGGCATTGCCTTTTCCAAATCAATTGCTTAAAAGTTAATGTAAGTGAACACATTTGTAAGTAAAATATACATCAAGGCTTTGTTTCTGACATAAGATCAGTATCTTGACTTCCCCTCATGTTCTTATCTCTATTCTCTCTCTCTCCTCTTTCCACCCTTCCGCACCAACATTATCTTATTACAGCTTGGTATCAAGATGCATAAAATCAGTATCTCGACTTCCCCTCATGTTCTTATCTCTATTCTCACTCTCTCCTCTTTCCACCCTTCCGCATCAACATTCTCTTATTACAGCTTGGTATCAAGATACATAACTCACTCTCCAATACAGTCCCCAAACTCAAAACCTCATCTTTCCACTTGAAACAAACATCACCATCTTTTCTCTCCTTAGACTCTCTCTTACCACCTTATTCATGCCAAAAAAAAGCTTACACATAACATCTTGAAGATGTGTGCAAGTTTTTTATTTGCTTTTTGGGTTTGTTGGGGAGGAAAACAGAATAAAATAAGTTGCCAAGAAGAAATTTGACATGAACCATAACATCATACCTCACAAATTTCACCACCCCTCTGAAATTCATCTGTCATGATTCTCAAAGTACTTGAGGAAACATTGTAACTAGAATTCATGGAAGGATAAGCAGGAGTAATTATTGGCATCAAATGATATCTATCTTTTGGGTATTTTCTGGGATCCCAAACTTGAAGACCAAGAGATCTTTCCTCGATCGGACAGAGCAAGACTGGGTTTGGCCAACGCCATTGGGTATAAACCCTAAAAAATCGAGAAACTAACATATTGGGAAAAGCATTTGGATATAGCTGGCATATACGAGCAACAAGCAATGCCCAATTTATACCACCAAGGAAACCAGAAACCTGTCAAAAAGATTACTTTTTCTGTTAAGATAAGACTAAGAGTAAGGTGATCTAGAGCATAATCTTGCCAATATGAACAGCATCTCATACATTAGAATAGACACCACGACGTTTTCCCCAAAACCTCATGCATCTCAAAGTTGTCCGGAAATTCTGCAAGTCGTGTCACAGAACATAATCAAAGTCGAGAATCTCTGGGAAAGAAAAATCTGTATGTTTGTGATACACAGTGAACCAAAACCTGAATATTTGGAACCAAACGTAAAATTTGGTCAGTGACTCTGCAACCATTAAGACTACGAACTGTCTGCTCATCTGTATTTTGTAATATAGAGTCTTGCAAATATCCAAGTCCTGCACCAGAAATCAACACAAGCTATGAGATTTTTCACATGCATTTCAATTTTTAAATAAATTAAAGAAAATATATCTCCCTAGGCCATAGCCAATGGTGGGTGAAAACATCTCCAGTTCACCCTCAGAGTACCTAAAGTGCACAACTCTAAAAACCATTATTAAATATTTAAATGCAGTCCAAATTTCAAGTTGATTACAATCTAACATTCTAAGTTGTTCTTTTTATTGTGTTTGAGTGTGTATATTATTCATTGCATCAAATCATGCATGCTTGACATAGGACGGTCTCGCTAATTCTAGATATGAAAAATAAAAAATTCTAACAATTTACATAAGCTGCCAAACATACATTACACTTTCTGTTTGCCCTATCAACTAATTACAGACATTAAAATGTCTCCAATTTATTACAGCTAACCTCATGTAGGTAAAGGCTTCAGTAGGTTACCTAGTGTTGAGAACTGATCTGAAAAATAAGGTCCAATTCAAACCTGGAACTGAACTTTTGGGTAACAAAGGAGAACTTTTTCTTCATAGCCAATGGCAACAATAAAGTGGAGCTAACTGCTTTGCCTTTTGAACTTAAAAGGTAAGTCCATCTACATTAAGATTATTGATCATTTTATACTTAGATAATTGAGCCGACATAAATTAAATACCATAGGCACATCCCTTGTGAGAGAACTTGTCCACAACCAAACCTGCAAGCTGATGAAGCAGCCTCTAAACTACAAGTAGACCTAATCAAATTCCTCCATAACTAATTAAGCTGCTTCTATTATAGTTATGATAACTCCTATGTTCAGTAAGACGAAGGAAAAACAAGCAAAAGAAACCAAGTAAATTACATGTGAAGAAGAAAATCTAATGGGGACCACAAAGAGGATATGACTTATAATTCTTAATGAAGAACTGGATGTCATCATTCATAAACTAAAACACTGACATAACTCGTATAGTAGTGACTCCACTCATGCAACCAACCTGACATTGCCTCCACAAAGTAAAGGCCCAAACCGCTCTAAGCCTCTAACTATAAACACCAGGGGAACTAGAATAATAACAGCTTCATCAGTGAGCTAAATCTTCTTCTAAATAGAAAGTAATAAAATGGAGTAGATGATAATTAAAGACAGACACTAGATAAATTGGTACATACTTCAGGAATATCCCAAAGTGAGAGTCTTGCATAGAGAAGATCTATGGAAATTCCTTTGAATTTGAATCCCATGACAGGGACATGAGCATCAGGCACCGGGTGCAATTCCGACACTTCAGGTATCTCTGATAGCATCTTGTGTAGTTCACCAAAGAAATCCTCCTACATCCAAACATATTTGAGCCTTTTTAAAGTTTGTAAATGAAAGCTTTCTCATTAAAAAAACTGATGCACATAGGCAGAGAAAGATCTGATCGCACTTCTCGTGTTGCATATCTAGGTCCCACACAAAGGGTATCTATATCTGCACCAGGTCCATGTACCTGTTTTAAAAAAGAACACAAACGAAACCATGAAAAATTAGAACTCCAAATTCAAAACAGAAGTTAGAGAAACCATGTATATGTATTATTACGAAAAAGCACAAGCGGTACAGACATCAATCAATTGAAAACCTTACACTCCAACACTCCAATAATTGCATTATAGAACAGCAAATTATAGACACGGATTTGTCTCCTTTCTTGAAAAAGGAATGAGAAATCAAGATGAAATGTCCTATTCCAGTCATATTGGAGAAACTTAAGTAAAACAAGACAAGATCATAGCATATTCTAGAATAACCAATTAGAACACACATGATACCCCTACCATGTAGTTATGTCTAGCATTAAAATTTTGCACAGGAATAAAGTAAAACCCTAAACAGAAATAGCTGAAACTGTTCTTCCACAAAATCCGGTATTGTTTCATAAATGAAATAGATAGCAGTGCAAGCAAGTTAACTGCATAAAGTACTTTCTTGCCCTTAAACTTGGACCCAAACTGAAACAGCTAGTTCAAAGCAGCATCCACCAAGTATTACCAAGACATATGGCATGAGCTAGGAATATATAACCAAACATGACAAGCATAATTTTGCAGAAATTTAGAACGCCCAAGGTCATATCAATAGTGGGTTGAAGATGATACAGGAGTGCTTTGTGTTACCCCAGACTAATTCATTACAAAACTTTAGATAAATTAATCCTCATGCATTTTCTTTAAAACTTACAGGATTGCAACCAAAGTGAAAATTAAAGATAAATACAAAGAAGCGAAGACATGTAAGAAATGAGTCATACCCCTAGTCGATAAGAACCAAAGGTGAATATCTTAGCATTTGCTTCTTGAAACAGTAGCTCATTCAAACCTTTACCACGGAAAATTGCTTTAACCCATTTCTTCACAATCTGTTCAAGTTAACATCAGCATTAATCACTAGAACCCGAAAACACAAACTCACATCTATTAATCAAGCAAGAAATAGTAAGTTCCGTACCAAGTCATTCAACTCAAATTCTTAAGAGAAAATCAAGTAAAAGACTACAAACCTACCCGGTCAAGCTTCCCAAGTACTTCCTCACGTTTACAAGACTCCTCTGGACTCTCATACAATCCCACATCTTGCAAATACTGAAGGTCCACAATTCCAAACAACCAAATCTCAGAATAGTCTCAAAATAACTTCAAAAAGAACAAATACTACACAACTGCAACAGTGAAAGTACGGTTTAAAAAGAAACCTTCTCGAGCTCTTGGGTTTTAAGTACATCATAGTCAGTCGGTCCTCCCAACGAAATAGGTTCCGTGATGCCCAGCCTTTGCCCACTGATCTGATTTCCCAATACATGACTCCCCATTTTTCTTAATTTTTATATTTTTTCCTTTTTTTCACTCTCACACTCAAGTCTCACTTTTTTTTCTTTTTTTTCTGGCAACCAAAATAGAATTAATCAAAATTTTATTGATAATATTTTCTACACAGACAATTTTGTTTCTCTTTTCTTCCTAAAATATATATAAAAATAATAAATGCAGAGGTGAGAATCAAATTATTGCTGATTGTAGAGTATTAGGGAGGATACAAAAACAAAACTGAAATTACAGAATAAAAAAGCTAATCCCTCTTCTTTTTCCTTATAATAAGACTATAAAGGAAAGCTTACAACATCTAAATGGGGGGCTCCTATTGGAAACCTAAAGCAGGCACAAAACCCAAAACCAAAGTACAATTAGAAATTCAAACTCTCGAGAGCTTTAAGGTCTCTGCCCAGTGTTGTTGACGATGCCGATGGTGAAGTTAACGCTGTTAATCTTCGTCGGCCATGTCGATCGAAGAAGAATAAATATAAACCCCAAAAGCCTCCGATAGAAAATATGAATGGACCCTGAAAAAACAAATTAAAAGGGAAATGAAATCAGAGAAAAATTGGGATTGCGGTGAGGGAAACTTTCGAGAGTGAGGAGGATAGAGAGGGAGGGAGAGTTTCCAGGGGTTTCGTGATTGTAGAAATGTTTTGCTCCTCTCTTGTAGAGGGTAAAGAGTAAAGAGGGATACGACTTGGGCCTTATCCTTCCTTCTAAACAGCTCATAGTGGGCATCACTGGCTGTGGATAAATTAAGGGGGGCGTAACGCGTTTGACTAACATCAGGTTCTCTTTGATGCATTGTAATTTATTTTTTGAAAAATAATTTATCTAAAATAAATTATTTAAAAATTTTACATGTAAAATGAATTATATAAATATTAATTATCTGAAAACTGTTTTAAAATATTTAATGAATTATATTTTATAAAAAAATAATTTTTGAAAATTTATTTTAAGATATTTAACGATTTTATGTAAATCATTTTCCATTAACTTTTTAATACATTATAATTAATTTTATGAAAAATAATCTACGTAAAATAAATTATCTAAACATTATTTTATATAAAATGAATTAATTGAAGAATAGTTTCCCAAATAATGTTATAAAAATTATTTTTAGTTGGTAAATTTTCATACTATAAATATAAATTATAATAAATTATTATTTTTAAAAATATTAGATTAACTTAGTCAATATTATTTATTCCAATATTATTATTAAAATATTATTTTTATAACTTTATTAATAATTATATTTTTAATATTTTTAATTATTAATATATTAATTAAAACTAGAATGTCATATTAATATTAAAAATATTACTCATTATTAATTATTCAAAAATATTTTGAATGAAAAAAATTAAGTAGTATTAATGATATTCATGATCTATTATATAATTGAGTATATTATTATTATCTTAAAATAACCTATTATATTACATTATTAATAAATTAATGAATATATTTTAAAAAATTTAATAATTAATATTTTATTAACATAATACTAAATTACTATATTAATATTAAATGTATAAAATAATATTACTCATTACTAATAATTTAATAATATTATTTTTATAAAAATAATAAATTATTATTATTATAATAATTCATTATATATTATTAATTGTTTTGGTACAAAGGATGTGAAAACGACAACGTTTCAAACTACCATCTTCTGTCTTCAAGTGGATTATCCAGAGTCCCTTGAGCTATTTTTAAAGCCTTCGTTGCCAGCGAGTTTGCGTATCAGTTACCTTCTCTCGAGGTATGTCTAAACTCAGACTCATTCTTCTTCGATAATTTTTACAGTCTTTGAAAATAACTTCTGATTATATCATATATATTTAATATTTTAATAATTAATATTTTTATTAAAATTATACTAAAATATTGTATTAAAAATATAAAATAAATAAAATAATATTATTTTGAGTATTTATACATTAGAGTGAAAAGTTAGGAAAATATTTTACGAAAAATCTAATGGTAAAACATTTTATAGAAAACACAAATGAATTAGGAAAATGAATTACATTGAGGAAAACTAATTACAACTATCAAACGTTAGAAAATATTTTCAGTAAATATTTCCTTGTTATCAAACACAAGAAAATGTGAAAATCATTTTTCGAAAAATATTTTTAAGTTATTAAACACACCCTCAACTAAAGTATGTATTATTTTCATATCTGATTTATCTTCATTTCTATGCATTAGTCTAAAATACAATTAGTAATGAAGCGTATTAATGTTCAAACGACCTAAGTAATTAAAGAATTATTTTTATTCTTTGAGATTCTGGATTTGAGCATCGCGTATGTAAAAGTAATGTTTATTGTCAAATAGTTGAGAGCTATACGTACTTATATTTATCTCAAACTTATAAAAAAAAAGGGCAAAAAATGAGTGTAATTGAAAATTTCATCAAGAGTATAATTCCTTAGAGTAATTTGAATAACATTTTAAGTTGAGATTCAAAATGTTACATTTTTTATAATAAATCATATGAATTGCATAACTATTATGGTTGCAATCTAAAAAGTTATCGTCAAAATATTATTGTTTATAATTAAAATTATTATCAACTGTGTAACTTTTTAAAGTAGACATGTAGCATTTTATGTTAAAATTTTTCGTAAGTGACATTCTCAGTTGTAATCGAAATTATTGCTAATTGTATAACTTTTTAGATTAAAAAACGACAACATTTACTTTTATTAATCAACATAACCCTATTCGATACTTCATGGTTCATCATTATCAATTGTCAGATCAACTTAAAATCAAACTAAGTTAATATTCTGGGCAAGCAATACCTTCCTATTGTGAGATTGACTAGTGTTTGCTTCGTTCATCGAAAATTTGATCCTGTACGACAACTTAAATGTAGAACTTTAAAATATGTTTTGGGAAGAAGGCTTTAATGGACCACGTCAATTTTTCTTAACAATAACCAACAATAATGGAAAAAATACCCAAAACAAAGTGGAAGCATTCTAAAAATTCAGTGACCATGAATGTTGTTTACCCAAACAAATATTACATCTATTTTGTGGGGGATGCACAATAACAAAATTACCCCTTCCATATGCACAAATGATCACTTTGCCTCTTATCCTTTTTAGAGTATTTCAGCCACAGTGTTTCATTTTGGAGCAAAATGTCCCATGGTTGAATGAAAATTATTAGCCGACTAACTATTAATGTTTCATACGGACGTGGCAAATGTATGATGTCACTTCAACAAAAACTATTTTGAGTAACCTATAAATTATAGTTAATTACATATACACGTACAAATATATTTAAAAATAGTTTAAAAATACTTTTTGGTGACATGGCATCATACATAGACGTATCATATTAATAGAAAATGTTGACCGTTGGTCAATTAACGATTTACATCCACCAAGAGTATTTTGCTCCAAAATGGGTATTTTGCTACAAAATAAAACATTAGGAACTAAAATGTTCAAAAAATGATAATATGATAAGAACAAAATGATCATTTGTGCATACATTGTGTAATTTTGTTATCATGAAAAAAAAGGTAAACAAACACGTGAGAAGAATTGGTGCAAGTGATATAAATAATCTCACTCAGAATCGCAAATGATTTTGACACTTCGAAAACCAAATTTTCTGGCAACTCCTAAACAAACATTATTCATTCGTGATTTGAGAAGCACCAGAAGAAGAAAGAAGAAGGCTATCTTGAGAAAAATCCCATTCCAATGGAAAAACAATATCAAACCAACCGAAACCCCAAAACCCAACCATCCCGGCTTACATGAAAGCCATTTCCGGTTCATTCGGCGGTGTAATGGAAGCCTGTTGTTTACAGCCCATCGATGAGATAAAGACGAGGCTGCAGTTAGACCGGACTGGAAATTACAAGGGAATCGTTCACTGCGGAGCCACCGTGTATCGAGCCGAAGGGGTTCAGGCCCTTTGGAAAGGTTTGACGCCCTTCGCCACTCACTTGACGCTCAAGTACGCCTTGCGGATGGGTTCGAACGCAGTGTTTCAGAGCGCGTTTAAGGACTCGGCCACCGGTTCGTTGAGTAACCAGGGGAGGGTTTTGGCCGGTTTCTGTGCTGGGGTTTTGGAAGCCCTTGCGATCGTCACTCCTTTTGAGGTTAGTTGATTCGGATTCTTAATTGATAATTTGATCAGTAGATTTTACGTTAAGTTGAATACAATGCCAATGATTAAGTCTGCTTTATGATTGTGAAGGTGGTGAAATTAGACAGCAACAACAGAAAGGATCAAGTCCAGAGCTTTTAAAGTACAAAGGTCCCATACATTGCGCTCGAACAATCATCCACGAAGAGGGCATCTTCGGGCTATGGGCAGGAGCCGCCCCGACCATCATGCGTAACGGGACAAACCAAGCCGCAATGTTTATGGCCAAGAACGCTTTCGATGTGATATTGTGGAAGAAACGTGAAGGTGATCAGAGAGTCCTCCAACCATGGCAGTCCATGGTATCAGGGTTCCTTGCGGGAACAGCAGGTCCAGTATGTACCGGTCCCTTCGATGTCGTCAAAACAAGGCTGATGGCTCAGAATCGAGACAGAGGCGAGTCAAAGTACAAGGGTATGATCCATGCTATCCGAACCATATACGCGGCGGAAGGAGTTCGTGCATTGTGGAAAGGATTGGTGCCTCGGCTCATGCGGATACCGACTGGCCAAGCCATAATGTGGGCTGTTGCAGACCAAATAACTGGTCTTTACGAGAAAGATACCTCTATAGTAGCTCTGCATTATAAAACTTGCATCTTATCCCATTTTCCCCATGGATTTCAATACAATTGCAGGTATAAAATCTTGGAAAGTTCCATTTTCTTGAACCCTAAATATCATTCATCCAATTAAATGCGAACTGACATCCCTAATTAAGATTTGTGTATTACTATCTTATATTTAAGATTCAAATCCTAGTTTCTGTCGTTGATTCAGTCTGTAACAAGTTTCCATTAATTATACCTTTAAAAAATGAACTCTTGAGGGAAGCTACGTAAATTAATTTTGTCCTTTTCTTGTGTGTTTCATGTAATCTCCTTCTGCCAGATGCAATATCTCTAAATATAAAATAGAGATAAAAACATTGTATGCTCGAGTATGAGATTTTTTGTATATACAAAATTTTATATAGATTAAATTTAATAAATAATAAAATTTTATATTATGTAATGATAAATTTAAATAAAAACCATACGCGACAATAAAATCTAAAAAACAACATAAAATTATATATATCCAAAAGCTTAATTCAAACTTAGGTATGGGAATAAAAAAAGCTTAATTTAATGAGTTCTAGTAGTTTCAGATAGAGATGGGCATAGGACGGGTTGGGTCGGATTTTTGGTTCACCCAACCCGACCCAAGAACAAGGAATCCTCCACCTGAGATCCGACTCGACCATACCAAAACAAGATTTCATCCGACCCGAACCCAACCCGATATATAACTTAAAAACCCGACCCGGCCCAACCATACTCGAAATAATAAAAAAATATTATTATTCAATAAAAACAATGACTTAATTGAAAAAAATAATATATAGAGGGATATTATTGTAATCATTACTAAATATATGAGGTAAAATTATATATTTTTTCGGGTCAGGTCGGGTCAAATATTTTTCACCCTAAACCGAACCCGACTCGATCCGAACACCATATTTAAAAAACCCCACCCGACCTTGTTTTTTTTTAAAAAAAACCGACCTGATCGGGTCGGGTCAGGTCGGAACCCGTCGGGTTCTGGTCTAATGCCCATCCCTAGTTTCAGAGCCTCTCAGATATTTTTCAGGGTCTTGAGCGAAATAAAAAATAGGCTCTTATAGAATGAAATTATATTCTATTACTTCAAACAATTAATTTAATATTACGTTAATAAATATTAGAAAAATAATTAAATTAGGGACCTAAATTGTAAAAATAAAAAGTGAGATTGAAAAAATTAGTGGACTCAATTATAAAGGTAAAAAGTGAGATTACAAAAATTAGGGGCTTTAATTATAAAGGTAGAAAGCGAGATTGAAAAAAATTAGGAACCTCGGTTATAAAAGTAAAAAGTGAAATTGAAAAAAAAAATTAAGGGCTTCAATTATAAATGTAAAAAAATGAGATTACAAAATTAGAGGTCTTAATTATAAAAAAATCAAAAGACTCAATTATAAAGATAAAAAGTAGAATTGAAAATTTTGAGACCTATAAAAATGGGAGCCTGAGTAGCCACTCAGGTGCTCCCTCTAATAGCCGGCTCCGAATAATTTATTTATCTCGAGTTAAATTTAACTAAAAAATAATATTAGAAATTAAGTTGTTAAATGAAAATTTTGTATCGAACTCAATTTTAATATATATATATCGAATTTAGATGGAATATGTCTGATTTGGATAGAAAGTAACAAAATTGTAATAAAAAAAAGAATGTACGAGTTCTTAAAGTTTATTTGGTGTACATTTATTTTTAGTTACTATTTAAATTATTCTATTATAATCTCACTTAATCATATTATATATTGATTTATCTTTTTCTTTGAAGAAAGAAGTGTTTTGCATTAATCAAATAAAGCATCAGACATCACAATATGTTTCATATATAATAAAAATATAAGGAAGATTGTGATTCAGCAGCCCATCGGGCAAGAGTATGAGCAGCTTGATTTGCCGATCTTCGAGCATATTGCTATGCGGATTCTCCTCCGGCAAACCGAGTGCTTCCTCAAGTTGAAATCGCGCCACAGACAGATTGAGGGTACGTCGCTGCAGTTGTCCGACTAAATTAGCCGAGTCACTCTCCACCATAATCGAAGATGCCCCTAGCGTGAGGCTGACTTGAATACCAGTGGTTATGGCACAAGCTTCAACAATGGTAAAATCACCAATCACATGCAACGGAAGAGCAAGGCCGGTGACCATGTTCATTTCTACCGATGAGCGTTGTAACCATGCATAACCCCATCTAACAGACTAAGTACCCCTGCCCCATACAAAGACATCATTTGTCTTTAAAATTTACTCCGCCCTACAGTTCATCAAAAGCTCTAATTCGTTATTCAAACTTAATCTTTTGGTCTAATGAATCATTTTACAGTTTACTATAAAATTCCTTTTTATATTATTAACTTTATGTAATTAAATAATAATTTGAACCCATAAAGTGACATCAATGATAAAAGAAAATGTTATTCCCTCAAGAAGTTCCGAGTTCAAATAATTCCGTTCAAAAAGTGTATATACACCGTCAATTTGTTAAAAAAATTAAACAAATATTACCTTATAATCATCACATACTATTAAAAAAACTCGATAATTCTATCATTAAATAGCAGTTTAAATCAAACTCAATTAGAGTGGGAAAATCAAACTGAATTTCAAAGGAGAGTTCATGACCCAACCCATTAACTTAGAAAGCCGAATAAACCTACATGTAAATTAAACTAAGTTGCATTTCCAAATAAAAATATAATATTTTCAAAAATCTAAGCAATGTTTCTCCAATTTGATTTATAATAATAATAATAATAACCACAATAAACAGTTGGTTGAGGTTATTCAACTGCAATATAATATATTCACTCAAAGAGATGTAAAAATAGAATTAGAATTACCCTTCAATTCGGAAGTTAACACTAAGCAATACCCTAAGACTTGAACTTAAAAACCCTCATGGCCAATGCCTCCTCCTGTCACTCTTCACTCACAGCAACTCATAAATACAAAATAAAGCTCTTCATCAAAATGTTTTAAGGACTCAGTTTAAACATTCTTCCAAGAAAAATAAAATAAAATCCTCTGAAATCTCTAACTGTAACTGTTTCTTGATACAGTCGACAATAACGAATAGGAAGCCGAGTTTGTATATAGAGTATATGAAAAGGGGACCTGCCAGGGTGGTTAACAGAAGCTTACCATATAGGTAGCTCATAAATATCCAGCCTGCTTGAACACATCATAACAAAAGAGTCTTGGATCGATACAAATGCGTATATATTTCTTTAATCATTGTGTTGGAATTCAAGGTCAAGTTTCCTCTTCAGATGAGACCTGTCAGCACTGCATAACAATGACAACAAATGAAGTCGGTATTTTTTTTACACCTAATTAATAACAAATCCCAGATATCTTGACATATGTAACACGATGTTGGATTTCATTACCTATATCTACCATCCTACGAGGACTAATGCTCTTTACCGAGCTTCATTACCTATATCTATCCTAGCAGTAATTAGTAATTAGTAAATGAGGGAGAAAAATCAACATGCAACATAGGCTTCTTCAAAACTTACAGCATGGCAAGAGTGATTTACTACCCATCTTATAGACTTGTTTAAGAACACAATGAAGAATTCTGAATCGAAAGGATAATCTTAGATGAAGACCTGATAAGTGACAACACTAGAGCCCTGATATAATTTCTTTAACCAATTCAGACAGGCCATGATATAGTATGCCTAAGCTTACTCCAAAAGCAATTCCATTTAAAATTAATGATACAAGGTTCAAAATTATTTCAAGTTGAACTGCAATTGGTTGCACAATTGAATCACTACATGAGTTTGCGGAAATTATGAAGACAAAAAACCATTATGACATAAACACAAAATAGTTATTGTCTTACCTGTTAATTGTCGGTCTACTCAGAGGTTTTGACCCAAAGATTGAAAAATCTACTGACATTGGCACCTGTTCACTCTTTCCTGAATGGTCACCAGCTACCGCTCTAATTCCACCAACATGCTCATCAATCTTCTCCAGTTGGTTGGAATCACGATCTAGCATTACTCTCCTTGATTTTCGTGGTGGAGAAAGCACGGTGGGACCATCCTGGGGATTAACATCTGACGGACGTGATTTAGGAGTAGGCCTAGGGAGCTTAGCTGGATCCGTAGGTAGAGGTGCAGATGAAAAGTACCTGAACAAAACAACAAACATGAGAGCCAATATCCAAATGTTCTTTTTAGTTTTAATTAAAAGCTTCCAAATACCTGTGCTCTAATGCTTGCTGAGTTGTAATCCTAGCTTTTGGGTCATATGTAAACATTTTTGATAACAGATCTAAAGCATCATCACTGGCCATCGGAAACAATGAACGTAAAGGTGGTGCAGGAACATATTGGTATTCTACATAATCAGGCAGGTATACCATATCTGACCACTGAGAGGGTTTCGGCGTCCCAAAGGCTGCAAAGATCTTTCCTAACTGATCGATGTCACTTGTACCCTATTTAAATGTTTAAAAATCGAACCAAAGAAAATGAGAAAATATACCAGGGGTGGAACTTCAAATTGACGACACAGTACATAATGGAAAGAAGGAAAACTGAAATAACCAAACACATATGAGCTTGTTAAAACCAACGTTATGCAAATTCAGATGTGAGTTTTGTATATGGGTATGTGTTCAATATGTGCATGCTAAACTTTTCCATACATTGGGATGACCACACCCCAATAGCCGTAACTAATATGTGTTGGACACAGGTAGTTAAAAAAAATGAAAGAGTTTTAATTAACAAAGGTCAAATGCTACCTAAATATCTTCTTCGCATGTTACAATGACAATAAGTTCAACTAAACTGGAAAATAGTCAGCACAGTGATAATCCATAGTAACACCACAAACTGCAAATCAAACATTGCTCATAACACAATCTAATGAAAAGTTCTAGGCTAACACAAAATATGGCAAAGGGGAAGCAGAAAGTAGGGTTGTTAAAGAAACTGATAAAATGAAAAACCAATTCAAAACACATGGTAAAAGAAGAAAGCTGAAAATGAGATCCAATCATCACATACCATCATTTAATTTAAAAAAACATATAATACAGCAGGAATATAAAGTACGTAATCTATAACTTGATATCATGCAAATATGAAACCAAGATAAATCTAACACTGTAAGAACTTTGACCATATTCCAGGTTCACCTGCAGAAATGGTCGTCGGAGGAGAAGTTCAGCAAATATACAGGCAGCAGCCCAAACATCCACACCAGCACCATATTGCTTAGTACCAAAAAGTAACTCAGGAGCTCTGTACCATCGAGCAAAGACCTATTTGTAGTTCCATGGACTTACAAGTAAGTTAAATCCAAAAGGATGGATAAATTCACAGCTTCCAGTTGAAAGATAAGAAAAACAAATCAGAAGAAAACTATCTAGAACCAACTGCAAAATCAATAACTTCTCAAAGAGAGGACAATAAACATGCAAATAAATCAAAATGGCAAATTTCTAAATAAAAAATTATGCAATACCAAGAAAAGAATAAAAAAATAGATGGACATCGAATTTTGTTGATCCAATTGGTCTCTCTCCATAAAACCAACTACATTGAAAGTTTTGCTTCAAGATACTATGAGAATGACAGTAAAAGCTGATGACACAACAAAATAATGGATATAACACAGGATACCAATGATATTTACCATAATCCAACATGCATGTTTTATGCACACAACCTAGTTCCTGCATAACAATCAAGCCAAAAATGTAGAAAGCAAGAAGTTGAGAATGAAATCAAGCAAAAATATAAACCCAGTTTTTAAACTTATCCCACAGAAACATAGAGATTGCAGAAAACAAGGGAGTTGTGATTATGAGTATTATCTCTGAAAGGTTAGGAAGTTAGAACTGCCACCAAGTTCTCTTATTCCTAGCAGAAAATACTGATTCATGATACAAAAAAATTATAAAATTATGGGGACAGTGGAGCAAAAAGATGTTATTCAAAGCACCAATTAGTCAGCGTACTGATAAAAATGAAAACACCACTTAGCAGCTATAAGCTTACCTGGTGAGTAAACCTGCGATCTGGGCTGCCAAATATGCGTGCTAAACCAAAATCTGCAAGTTTAAGCTGTCCATTGGATCCTATTAGCAAATTATTAGGCTTCATATCCCTGTAAAGCAAAATATCAAGTAAAGAAATTTAGAAGGCCACAACCACACAAAACTAGGCTAAGGGCAAACTTTTTTTTTGATAAGAAGGCTAAGAGCAAACTGAAACAAGACCTGTGTAAAACCCATTTCTTGTGGCAAAAAGCAAGTCCTTTCAAAGTCATCTGAATGTAGGATTTGATGTCAGCTGGTGAGAGGAATATATTCCGATCTCGAATAACAGCTTCAAGGTCGGTCTCCATAAATTCAAACACAAGATGCAAATTACCCTTGTGCGGGAATGCATCTGTTAACTCAATTATATTAGGATCTTTCAGCTCCTTAAGAAGTTTAATTTCTCTGAGTGCAGTAAAATTCACCCCTTCCTTCTGCTTCCCAAGCCGAATTTTCTTTATGGCAACTGTCTGTCCTGTCTGCAGTGGACGAAACAAGCAAAAAATTGCACTTATAACAGTTGAATAAATTAATTTAGTTTTATACATAGCAATTTGGTTGAATTATATTTCGTTTTCTCTTCCTCTTTCCTTTTTTGACTTTAATTTTTGGTGCAGAGGCAAAATAGCAAAATCCCCATCTAAAGTAAGCCTATAATCACTCAGTTAAGTGACAAAATTTCTATTAACAAAAAATTGATTGCAAAAAAAACTGAATAATTTTATCCTCGCAATTTATCTAAGAGAGAAAAAGGATAATTATGCATCGCGTTTATACTATCAAAAACCTAATTGATCTATTTCCAAACTCAGTTTCAAAAAAGAATATAAAGTAAGAAAGATATTTAGGGTTACCTTGGTATCAATGGCTTTGTAGACAACACCATAAGTACCTTCACCAAGAACCTCGCGCTTCAAGTACCTATCCGCCACTTTCTTCGACGGATCCGTTTCTGTCATTTTCCCCTTTTCCTTTTCTTAATGTGTTCTTTAATCTATCAGAATTTTCACAACGC
The DNA here is from genome assembly GCF_006381635.1 of Hibiscus syriacus. Classification (NCBI taxonomy): domain Eukaryota; kingdom Viridiplantae; phylum Streptophyta; class Magnoliopsida; order Malvales; family Malvaceae; genus Hibiscus; species Hibiscus syriacus. Next base: position 25,543 of record NW_024062060.1, on the reverse strand, counting down.
ATTACTTGTATTCTTCTCCATTTTTTCCATTTCAGGCCTTGAAACCAGATTTCAAACCCAAAAGAAGAGAAGGAATAAAAGGTTAGTAGCTTTCTTCGAGCTCCCAGCTCTGGATGAGAAAAGATCGGAAATAATGGGAAATCAGGCAAAGTAAGAGAGATCGGTAAACAAACGAATTTTGAAGCAAATATCAATTTGATTGAAAATTACTAAAAATACATTTAATCTAAAAAGAAAAAGGAAACATAATCCTGGATGAAGGTACTATTATGAGGAAGAAAAACAGCGGTGAGCAAGAAGAGAGTACTAAATATTCATATAGGGGAAGCACTCTTAGACCACTCTACTTTGTTTGGATTCAAACGTACCCACGTTGCGCACGTTTAGCATCAAATTGTGTGCAATCGCACTGCGCCTGCCATTTGAATGCCCGCGGTGAAAAGTTTTCATCACAACGCACCTTGTTTTTTCTACTGAGTTAAAACTCTCAAACGATATATGCAGCTTCTTTATCCTTTTTACCCTATTTTCGATTGTTTTTCTTTTGTAGTTTTAGAAATAGTAAATAACTTTATATTGAGATTTGATTAATTAATTATTTAAAACGAACAGTTATAAATAGATAAAAACGAAGGCAAAATAATAAGTAACTCAATATTTGAGATTAAATATAGGCCAAAGTAGTAGAGGTTACTTGAACAAGTTAAAATGATTTTTCCCCAATAAATTTTTAAATGTTTGATCATTTAATGATTATTTTATAATATTTAAAATTTTGTTAGTTAAAATTATTATTTTAACATAACGACCTCTAATATATTTTACCCTTAAATATATAAGTAGCTTTAGCATAAAATAATATGATATTTTGGAATGAGGCTAGTGAGTCTCTTGACTAGGATTTTAGTGATGGCCTTATAAATGACAAAACAATAAGATATTGGCCTGAAGTCTTTGACTTTGTGGGGTTTGGAACTTTGGGGATCAATGCAATAGTGGTTGCATTAAAAACAGGGAGCATATTGGATTGTTGGAAAAAATATTTAACTGCTGCCACAACATCCACACCAACAATGGACCAAGACTTTTTGAAAAAAAAGAAGGGTAAAACCATCAGGGCCAGGGGCCTTGTCATTCTCTTAGCCAAAAATAGATTCTTTAATCTCTTCATTAGATACTTCTTTGACAATGTTAGAAGCATTGTCAGATGGAATAGAATAGTTCAACAGATCCTTTAAAAACTGAGGATTAGTGCCTTTGACACTAGGATCAGCAGCCCCAATCAAGTTAGAATAGAAATATATCACTTCCGAAGCCATTAAATCGAAAGATTCAAGTCTGTTACCCTGATCATCAATGAGCATACGAATAGTCTCCCTATTTTTCTTAACATTAACAGCAGAATGAAAGAATTTGGTGCATTGATCACCGTCTTTGATCCATTTAACCTTTGCTTTATGTTTCAGAAATAGATGTTCAGCTTTTTCAAGAATGTTTAATTCTTGTTGGATTTGCAGCTCCTTATCAATAGAATCTTCTCTCTTTAAAGAGAGAAGTTGCCGATGTTAAAGTTCAGTTTTCTTCATCCTAACCCGAGACGAGATATCGCTATAGCAAGAAGAATTGAGTTTCTTTAAGCTGGTTTTAAGGTGCTTGAGCTTGAGGAAAAGAATCTTCATAGGATTTCCTTGAAAAGAGACTTTCCAAGACTGTTCAACCTCTTTCAAGAAATTCGGATGTAAGGTCCAAAAATTGAAGAATTTAAATGGCTTAGGCTTATTAGTAGGGTTGTCTTTTGAAAACCATACTAGTGTCATACAGTGATCGGAAACTCCCGGAGGAAGGAATTCAACAAAAGAACTTTGAAAAGTACTAACCCAATTGTGGTTTATGAGCACCCTGTCAAGTTTTCTCGCAAGGAAAGATCCAGATTGTTTGTTGCTCCATGTAAAAAGAGGACCAAAAAAGGGATGATCAAGGAGGTCAATAGCCCGAATGACTTCTTGGATCTCTTTCATTTCGGGAGAAGAGAAGGGAGTGAGGAGCTCAAAATCTGAGCTTTCGTTGGGATGCAGGGTGATGTTAAAGTTTCCTCCTAGAATCCAAGGGAGGTGGTCAATACTACTTTCCAGATCGAGTAATTTCAACCAAAGCTGTCTACGGGTAATTGTGTCATTGCTACCATAAACCGCGGAAATAACAAAAGGATTTCCATTGAACTTTCCATTGGCAGAAATAACCTGATCAGAAACTTGGAAAGTAGAAAGATCAATATTTTTCTTCCATATGATCCAAATTCTCCCATTGATTGCGTAGTCGTAATTAGTACTAACATTCCAATTCGCAGATAAAGATTCAACTATGACATTGGATTAATATCAACATTGTACTGTGATGCCCTAAGAAGCACCTTATTTCGCTTCAAAGGATTATTAAATCCTCTTATGTTCCAGTAGAAGACAATCATTGAGGAATAAATACCAAAGAGGTTCCATCACCCCCAGTCGAGGAACTTTTGGTTTTATCCAATTTGTCTTTCTTTTTCTGCTTAAGGTCTTTGACCAGTTCATCAACTCCCTTTGATACAATTTGGCTTTTCCTTTGGGGACCATCATGATTGGGAGTGGTTTCTTCAATTGAATTCAGGAGTTCAAATCTATTCTTAGAACCAACAAAAACAGTTTTCTCCTTGGGAGGATTTCCTCTACCACGTTTAGGAGATGATTTTATAGAGGAACCATCTTCGACAATAGCAATGGGATCAGAAGATGAAGACTGAATTTCAACACTTGGGACATATTGCAAATCCTTAGAATTAGTAAAATTATGATCAGTATCAACATCATTCTCTTGTGTAACAACAATAGAAGGTGGATTAAGATTTAAATTTTGAGAAGGAAGCTTAGGAGGATCAGAGCGGATAAAATCAAGCTGATTCTCTTTAGCTTGAGAGTCTTCATTAGGGAAAGATTCAGAAATGGCAGAAGCATGAAGAGAATTTGCTCCTTCATGAGAGCAATTTGAAATTTGAGCATATTTTTTCTTCCAGACTTGGCTAGGAGCAGGATTTGAGTTGGATTTCACTAAGCAATTTTTGTCATTATGACCAAAAATCTTACAATTCTTGCATTTAGGAGGCAGCCAGGGTACTTCCACATAGACAGTTGTAGTTAAACCATCTTGGAGGACAACATTAAGAGTTTTAGGAATATCGTCGTTAACATCAATTTCCACGCAAATCTTTGCGAATTCAAGCCTAGACTTAGAAGCTGTTACATAATCCATAGAAATTGGATTCCCTAAGCAACTAGCAATGTAACTTAAGCCTGTCTGAGTAAATAATTCAAGGGGACATTATACAGGTGAACCCAAATCGGGATTTTAGAGAGATCAAAGTGAAGGCATTTTAAGCTAGGTTCCCAATTTCTCAGAATGAGTGGTTTATTAAGTATTGCCAAGGGCCATTTTCAAGCACCCATTTCCTAGCAATTTCAGAAGCAAATGTGAAAATATAAAGATTAGTTCCTACTAAACTGACTTGTACTCGAGAGCCTTACAATGGTTTTGTCCATAAGTTATCAATGATTCGTTGTAGAGTTGAGAAGTTTGGCGTCGGACCAAGAAATTGCCCCTCGAGTGATAACCTCCATTCTGATATGCCAGATTTTAATACCTCGGTGGGAGGGTTAATCATTGGGATTCCGTCTTGCACCTTCGGTGGATAAAAATTTAGGGTTTGGCTATTAAAACCCCCAAATAACTTTATTCAGTCCATCAAATGAGTGAGGGATTTTTGGGTAAGATGGATAGGAAAACGAGGACCTTGAAACAAGAAGCCAAGATAAAGAACCATCGTGATCAAGAGAGTAATAGGCAGAAAAGACGAAGACCACCGGAGACACGACGGAAATCCAGAAACTGTTAAGCCTGCTAACGTACACCTAGAGGTACTTAAAGGAAGATCATTTCTCTTAGATGTTCTTTAAAGATTGATCTCCAAAAGGCTTTCAATAATATTCATTGGGACTTTATTTATTCTGTCCTAAAAGCCCTCAATCTTCCTCAGAGATTTATTAATTGGATTGAGGCATGTTTCTCTGAAGCTAGATTCTCAATCTCTTTTAATGGAAGCTTGATAGGATTTTTAAGGGAGCTAGAGGCATTAGACAAGGTGATCCACTTTCTCATATCCTTTTCGTAATCTCCATGAATATCCTTTCCAGTTTGCTCAATCTGGCTGCTACCAAAGGTCTGTTTAACTACCACCCTAAATGCAAAAGAATAGGGCTCACTCATTTATCCTTTGCTGACGATTTATTAATTTTTTTCAAATGAAATGTGGAGTCTGTTGCAGGAGTCTTAACTGTTCTTGATCATTTTTATAAGATGTATGGCCTTAATCTCAATGCTGGAAAATGTGTCTTCTTTACAGTTGAAATTTCGAACAGCAACATTGAGCTTATTAAAAGAACAATTGGTTTCCATCATGGCAGCTTGCCTGTTAGATATCTTGGTCTTCCTTTAATAACAAGAAAACTTTCAGAAAATGATTGTGGTCCTCTGATTGATAGTATTAAAACAAGGCTCAACCTTTGGTTTAGCAAAAACTTGAGCTACGCTGGCAGACTCGAGCTCGTAAGAGTTGTATTGTTCAGCATTGTTAATTATTGGTGCAGGCATTTACTGTTCCCTCAGTCTGTAATCAGCAAAATTGAACAACTCTGCTCTCGTTTCTTCTAGAAAGGCTCAGACAAATCTGCCTCAAGTGCGCGTGTCTGCTGGAACAAAATCTGACATCTGAAATCAGGGGGGGATCTTGGTTTAAAAGACCTTAAATCATGGAATAGAGCCTGCATTATCAAGCTTGTAAAAAATATACTTGCAGGAGAGGATTCTCTTTGGGTTGCATGGATTAATGTTTATGTTATCAAGGATAAGGACTTGTGGACCATGGAAAGAGGTGCTAGCCTTAGTTGGAGCTTTAATAGAATTCTTAAACTTCGATCTACAGCACACCATGTCCTTGCGAGTAGAGATTCCACCATTAGGGAAATATGGCTTGAAATTAGAAACAAGGGTGATAAAGTCCCTTGGCACAACTTAATTTGGTTCCCTCAACACATTCCTAAACACAACCTTATAGCATAGATGGCATTTTTAGATAGACTCCCTACTTGTGATTGTCTTTTAAGTATGGGGATCAATTCTAACGGGAATTGTGTTCTCTGTAATGATATGCTGGAAAACCGTAATCACTTATTCTTTGGTTGCTCCACTGCTTCTTTTTTGCGAACATAAATTCTGCTCCTTAACGGTTTAAACACAAACATCTCTTCTTGGGAGGATATGATAACATGGGCTTGCAACACATGGAAAGGTAAATCCCTCATTTTCACTATTCTTAAACTTGCTTGGTGTGCAAGCATTTATGTCTTGTGGGAGGAACGCAACCGATGAATCTTCAAATGATGCTCCAGAACTGCCGAGGAACTTCTCATTAGCATCAAAGACTTTGTTGGAATTAAACTTAGGGGGGAAAACATTAATATGCTAGATCATGTAAATTCTAATCTTTGTAATGCTTGGGGTATTGCTTAATTGATCACTTTTTGTATATTAACTTTCTTTTTTCAGTGATCGGTTCTGATTTTGTAACTAACATTGCTTATTTGGGTAATAAAAATATTTATTTATCAAAAAATGATATTTTTTGAACTAATCACTTGTATCCGATCTATTGACCGACTAATCCAGATCGGGTACTGCAGAGGCGAGTACAACCCCTAACCCAGTTTGCTCCATTCATAAAATTCAGGATTCGAACCCCTGACCTTGCTTAAGGGACCTAGTGTCTCATCCCACTAGACCAACTGGTTGTTGGTAATATGATATTTTTCAACTAAATGAAATTTTATATTTTCTCAAATTATATAAATATATTAAGGGTTGTGATTCACTCGCTAGTTTCCTATAAATTTAAGATCGTTGAACAAGTGAAAATAGATGGCCGATATTAACTTCTTGTTTTTCGAATGTATATCTTCTTATTTCTTAATCATATATTTTCAGTCATCCAATTATCCTACTTCATTTAGTAGTATCTAAAGATTATTATATACTCTCGTTTCAACATTTATTATTATGATTAAATTCAAACACATATTTTATAGTTGATTCTTATTTTATCATCACAAACATCCAATATCATAACTACAATATCTAATTTTATTATTACTGATGTTTTAAATCTTATTAGAGTTAAATTTATTATAACAATTCGATCATTTAATCAATATTTTGATGTTAATTTAATTATTTATTAACTCAATTTGAAGAATAATTCAACTTATTGAAGAGCTATCTAACCTCTTTAACTTTCTAACTACTTGATGTTAGTCCACTTTCAAGGTTTGATATTTTTTTTCACTCAAAAGGTCTTAAATTTTTTTTTAAAGAAAGAAAAATAAAAAAAAAGTATAAGAGGAGAAATTATTTTATGAATCTTTCTCATCACATAAGATATGGACCTAGCCAATCAAATTTATACATGTCAATAATTATTTATTAATTATCATTAAATTTATATTTAATTTTAATTGTTTATTTCTTTCTGTAATAGGATTGAATTTTTATCTTTTCTTCAACCTCTTAACTCTCCCCTCCCTAACCCAATCACCATAGCCACTTTCATTTTCCTTCCTTCCTATGCTTGCAACCTAAATCATGTTATCTTCAATACATATTAAGTTAAATCGTTTCTCTCTCTCTCTCTCTCTTTTTGATTTTTTATACCCTAAGTAAAATTTAATCGATCAATAGATATGTCATAGCCCAATTCAAGAAAAGAATTAAATTGGTTGAAATTTAGGGACTAAAATGCAAGATTCCAGAATGTGTAGGCTTTTTAAGAAGTTGCTTGAAAATCCAAGGATGTTAACTCTAAATTACCCATTTTTATTCTCAGTGAAAATTAAAACCCCCTATTTGAAATTTTATAAACAATTAAAATATGTTATAAATCTATGTACTCTTTCTACATTTGAAATTTAATTTTTAAATCCAAAAATATATAAAAGAAAATATGTTTTCAAAACTAAAAGTAGAAGGTTTGGATTTCAAATGTACAAAGAGTATAAGGACTTGGACATGTTGTTTACTTTATATAAAATAAGTTAAATCTAAACTTTTTAACATAATAAATTAAAAGAAAAAAGTATATAATTCCTTTTATAGAAATTAAGTAATTATTATCAATAAAAAGATTATTACTTTAGTGAAAAAAAATAAGAGTTTTATAGAAAGAGAAATTATAAAATTATTTTGATTACATGTAATCCCTCGTATCTATGTTGGAGATCATATCATAGACATATTTGTCTCTGACGATGTCGGTTCTTCCAGAATATTTATAGACTATCTTCATCGGGATTTCATATAAAAGTAATAAATCTAAAATTATTATTAAGCTAAATTTCAATTTATTATGTTAAAAAAATTCAAATAGATAAATATATTAATAAAAAAGTGAAAATTTATAGACTATCTTTTTAATATTAATAAGATAATTTTATGGCTGTGTTGATGAAATAAATAAATAAATAAATGAATCAAATAGACAATATGAAGTGAATATGTGTATATAAAAATACGAATCCATAATTTTATGTCTAGAGATAAACAAACTTTAAATAATTATATTAAAAATTTAAGTATTGTAATATATAAAAATTTAAAATTTTCAGAGATACAATTGTCTCAATATCTCTTCTGCCTATTCATGTATATAATTATTCGATAAATTATTTTCACAAATGATTTTAATTCATCCTCACATATATTTACTTAATATTTAATTATACACTTAAAATACATAAAAATAAATTAAAAAATTCAAACGTCAAATCATTAATAATAATTTTATGTAACTTGATGCTGACTTATGCATGATGTCATAATGACTATAGTTATTTTCAAATAAAATATATTAAATACGTATTTTTATAGTATTTAAACAAATTACATCATATTTATTACTATAGTATTTATTTTCGGGTAAATTACAGGTTTGGTAAGTGAAGTTTATTTTCTACAGTTAAATAATTAAACGACGTTATGACATGACAACTTATATTAAAATGACGCTATTTTGAATTCTTATATAAAAAAAAGAAATTTAAACTAAAGCGACGTCGTTTTGATTAAAATACGGTCATATCATGACGCCGTTAATTATTTAACGGCGGAGTGACTGAAAAATTTAATATATAAAGTTCAGTGAGTAAATTAAAAAATTGAAAGTACAATTAATAAATAGGAGAAAAAATAAAAGTTAGTTACCAAACGTGTAGTTTACCCTTATTTTTCAATTCTAAAACAAAACAAAACCCAACGTATCCTGAACCGGAAAAGTTGGAATTTGCTGAAGCGAACCATTTCCCAGAGGCCAGAACTTAACTGTCAAATTAATCCAGCCTGTACAATCAATCAAACAATTGAGTTCGACTCAAAATTCTCCGACTTCATTTTGAGTCCACTCGGTTAAACTCATTTATATTAAATACACAAATTCAAGACGATATAAATATATAATGATAATAAAATAAAAATTATATAAATATATAAAATCACTTTTGTTTTTTTACCAAACTCTCAAATTCCAGTTTAGAAAGATTTTATTCAATTTAAAATTCGACTTAAATTCAAAGAAAAATTTACACTTAATCTCACCTCGACACAAATATAAAAATACTTTTATTCAAGGAAATAAGAACATAATTAAAAATATATATTACGAGATAGTATAACAGTTATTTATAAATATATAAAAATAACCAATGCCGGGTTTAGAAGAAAAGTTGGGATGGATACCCATATGTTAACTGTACAAAAATTTCGAAATGGAGAATTCGTCTGTTAAAAAAGAAAAAGAAAACAACTCGTTCATGATATACAAATTATATTATCCATTATCGAGAAGGGAATGAAGGTATTTATACAAATAATAGCTGTAAGGGTAAGCGTCGGTGGTCAAAGTCATAGCCGTGTTTTACGACGAAGTTGAAGATGACGGCTACATAATGCGTGGAGCGAAAGCAATTATCAAATTGTGTCAACGTCTCTTGATCATCGACAAGGTAAGAAAGATGTAAGAAGAAAAAAAAAACGTGCATGATAAAATGAGAGGGTCAAATGAAATGTTGTTTGGCAGCCAAGTAAAGCAGTCAAGACTCCACTCCCTGTGGCTGTGGTTCCACATCAACCTTCTTCCTTGCTCATGCGAGCATGGTTTTCAAAACCGGACCGGTTAGTGAACCGGTTATGCTATCGGTTCATTGGTTCAACCGGTCGAATCGGTCCGATCGGTTAGAAGAATCGGACGACGTCATAATTATTTAAAAAATTAAATAAAAATACCAAAAATATTTAATAAAAAATAATTTTTTATATCACAAGTCATATTCAAAGCAAGTCATAACATATATAAGTTAAAAACCATAAAATTAAGTGAAACAAAATGATTCAAATTAACCACAACATAATATTTAAGGTAAAACATATTAAATAATAAATATAATTATATAAATATATTTAAAAAATAAATTTGGGGTTAAAAACATCATAACAAAATTATATAACTATAATTATATAACTATTATTTCACTTCAATCAAGCACGAATTTTATGCTTTAATCGAGCTTCTAATTTTTTTTTTGAGTTCAAGCCTTTTTGAGTTCAAGTTTCAATATTATATTTCGAGTTTGAGTTGAACTTGATAATTTTTAGCTTGTGAGTTTGAGTTGAGTTGAGCTTACTTTTAAAGTTTTCAAGTTCGAGTCGAGCTCAGCAATACTCGAGTTCGACTTGACTCGTTTAACAAACGACGTTGTTTGGTTTATTTTTATAAAAAAAAACAAAAATCCCGGTTTTTTCCGGTTTTCAGTCGGTCCGGTTCGAACGGTTCATCGGTTCATCGATTCTGGCCGGTTCACTAATAGCGGTTCAATCGGTTTAAATTGAACCGAACTAAATAACGGTTCCCGGTTAAACTGACCGGTCCGGTCTGGTTTTCAAAACAGAGGCTTGGAGTACAAAAACACATTTTTCGTTTTAAATATTATTGAAATATAATATATAGTTTATTACATATAATAAATTATTATTTTAATTAATTTAAAATAATCATAATGTAATATCTATTCAAAATATTCTCGATCATCTGATAATAATTTTTTTTACAATTCTGTTGACGACGTGCTCAGACTGAGAATTTTTAAAATAATAAATATCTTTTAACCATTCAAATTGTTTAGTTAGTGAATAACTAATAAATTATTGAAATGAATATATTGTTCATTATTTTAAAAATAAACTAAAATATTCCCAAAAATGAATCCTTCCTGAACAAAACTAAAATAAGTTCAGGAAGCTCATAATCAAATGCAATTAGTATATCATGCTAACATATGAGTTAAATTATGATACTTTCAATTGTTTCAGTTTTAGCACTTAATTTTGGCTTCCAATTTTATTGTATAAATAGGCCATTAATTTGATAATGTTGTGATCACATAGATGGGTCGGGTGGTGCAAGTTGACCCATGCGGGTCAGCACGACCCCCAAACCTATTCCTCGTTTTCATCATCGATGCATTCCGTCGTCCGATAACATCATTTGTAACCGAGGTCATCAAAATGCTCTTATTTTATTCTCTTCTCCCTATGACTTGATTTTCATTTTTTGATGTGACATGTAAAACTGATTGAAATCGATTTGAGTTGAAATTATTTGTAATCCGAGAGTGGTGGTCTGAAATTGATTTCAGTCTAAATTGATATTGATCTAAATTCAAGTTAGACATGGAAATTATAGTTATGAATCCGACCTGCACTGGTTATGAGAATGACCTGAACCCGAATTTAACCTTTAATATGATAATCGAATCTGATATGCATTCGACTGATATGAATCTGAACTCGAGATTAACCTGATAAATAGCTGGTACTATCCGACCTATTAAGTATTATCAACCTGACTTGTTATGAACATGACCTGTAATTGATTCAACCTGTAAATGATCCGACTTGTTATTGAATTGATATGACATTTAACTCACTTATAAGTTATAATTGAGAAAGTTGTGATATTTTGAATTTTTAATAAACAAATTGTTAGTTATGATAATTCAATTAATAAATTACTTATTATATTAATTAAATTTTTTATATTATAAATATTAATTATAATCATTAAATTAATTTACTTAAATAATTTACTTACTGAACATAATTTTATTAGATTGTAAAAAAATAATTTAATATTTATAAATTTAATTTATTTTTTATGTAATATTTAATTAAATATAATTAAATTAAAATTTTAAAATATATAAGAGATAAATTTATTTGAGATTAAATATTTAAAATTTAAACATCAATTTAAAAAATGGTATACTTATATATATATATATATATATGAAAAATTCTAGAATGCATGTTATTCATTGCAATTCACCGTTAATTTTATAGATAACATTTATAAATAATCATTAAAATATATCAAAATTATCTTTTTAAACATTTAATTTTTAAAAGTTACATGATGAATATTAAATTTTAATTTTGTTACAAAATGGGCACAAAATCATTAAGAAATATCTCTTTTGACCCTTTCGTTATAACTAAAAATTTAATTTTACTCTTAATTTTAATTGAAATAATTTTTATTAGGTTCATTGAATTGAAAATAAAATAGATAAATATAAACTAAATATCATATTTTAATTTTATTTTATAAATATTAAATTTGTACCATATAAATTAAAAACTATTTGATATAATATTATAATATTATGGATGTATGATTTTTAAATTACATTTAAATTGTTAAATAAAAGTTAAATGCTTAAATCACATAATTAATACAAAATAATATTATTATTGATAACATAAATTTTCAGACGTCGAAAATTATAAATTTTTTATTTTACACATATAACAACACTTAAATAAATAATTACTTATAAAATTATTTTTACTCAATAAAAAATTAATTTCATTGTTTAATAACTGAATTTTTAAAAATACTTTTTTAGTTTTAAAAACGATTTATTTTCATATATTTAAAAAATATAAAAATTTTATAATTATTACTTAAAAATGTTGAAAAATGTTAAAACGAAATTTTAGTTATAAATGGGAGACTAAATAAGATATTTATTTCATTAATTTACTATGTTATGTCATCCCTTAATAACATTTAAGGATTGTTATTTATTATTTTAACAAAGTTTAAAACTCAATGTCTATTTTGTAACTTTTAAAAATTTAATGTTAAATAAAATCAATTTAAAAACTTCTGTGACTTTATAATTTTTACCTTATTTTATATTAATGGTGCATTTCAACGAATGTCACTCATTATGCTCATCCATATATATATATATATATTCACATGACTAGTGGGGAAAACGTTTTAAAATAAATATTTGTTTTTAGGGGAAAGTTTGATTTTTTTTTTTTGGGAATTTAGACGCGGGCGGGAACCGGCAAATTTCGTTTTAACGACACAATTGTTCGTTTAGGAGGAAAATTGAGGGTAAAATCGTGAAATGGTCACTTACCTTTTATATTTGTACTTTTTTACTCATCAAATTAAAAAAAAAAAGTTAGGTGTTGGTCACTTAAGTTATCATTTTATTAAGTTTGTTGATTGAGATATTGAATGTTGTTAGTTTGATGATATAACACGTTAGTAAAGAGTTTAATTTTTATTTTAGCCCTTAAATATAAAAAAATATTAATTATGAGCCTTTTTATAAATTTGAAGTAGTTTAGGGACAAATTTTCAATTTATCCCGAAACTTGGTTTTGGTCATTGAATTTTCCCTAAACTATTCCGGTTTTATAAAAAGTTTCATAATTATTATTTTATCTATAATTTAGGGGTTAAAATAAGAATTAAATTATTTATTAACTTGTCAAATTTATTAAACTAATTGCATATAATGTATCGATAAACAAAACATAGTAAAACAATAACGTAATTGACCAAAACTTAACGTTTTTTAATTTGATGAGTAAAAGTGTAAAAATATAAAATGTAAGTAATCATTCTCGTACTTTACCAGATATTTAATTAACATTTTTTGGGCAAATATTTAAATTTTGAACTGTAAAATTGATCAAGTTGGTTCAACTGAACGATTTAAAAGTATAACAAAATACCGTTTATCTAAGATTTAGTTGTAAAATATAATTTTTATTTAAATTGATGCTTAAATTTTAAATTTATATTTTAATTAACAACATTATTATATATGTATTCACTCATATATACTTTATACTTATATATATATATATATATATATATATGGTATATACTTATGTATATACTCGTGTGTATAAATATATAAGTATATAGATACTTATATCATATATACTAATATATATTATACATGTATGTATATTATAAGTATAATTTATGCATAAGTATAATGTACATTATATATGCATGCATCATAACATTCATCATACATAATATATATTATAATTGTTTCAATTTGTTCCCCAACTTATGAAATGAATGCAATTTAGTTCATTTTTTATATTAATTTTAATTTTACATTTATTCAATTTAGTCCTTAAAATTATATTTGTATTTGAAATTGACCCATATTTATATTTTTATAATTTACTTCAACCCCTATAAATCACATAATAAACTTCATTTCAAATTCTATAAATTATACCATAATCTCCAAACCCTACATACTTTTGTTTACCAACTTTTTAAATGGATGCAATTTAGTCCATTTTTTGTATTAATTTCAACTTCACATTTTATAATTATTTGGATTTGATCCCTCATCCATGGATGGTGTTTAATTTATTTAAATTTTAGTTTGCAATTTCATGTTTGTTCAATTTAGTCCTTAAAATTATATTTTTATCAAAATTGACTAAAATTTATTTATACTTTTTGTAATTTACTCCTAATCATATATAATTACAAATTACAATTCGGCGTTCATTAAAGGCAAAAAAATTAACGCAAAAATGACCCGACTTAAAGTCAATCTGTATCCAGTAAGATCAAACCTGAATTTTTCTATAAATGATGTGATCTGATCTGAACGAGATCCGACCTGAAGTTAATTTTAACATGAATTTACTTGGTAATTAACTTATTCAAACCTAAACTAACATTGATCCAAACTAAAATTAACTTGATACGAACTGAATCTGATGTCAAATCAATATGAAAATGACCCAAACTGATTTGACATTTACCCGACCTGATTCGAGTTGGACCATTAAATTGACCTGACATGACCAAAGAAAGATTCAAGGATTTCAAACTTTCAATTAATTCAGGTATGCTTTTGCATCTAGTATTTTATTCTTGATGATTTGGCATGATTAAATCTTGGGTTATTTGTGTTATTGATTTTCATATTTATTATGATTAGATTTTAACAGATGAAATTTTGATGATTTTGATTTAGAGTGGTAATTTAGGGTTGGGGCAACAAACGATGAGGGGTGATTTAGGGGAATTGTTGAACTATATTTTGATATAACAAATTAAGGCAAAAATGTTTTTGGATTTGAGTTGAATTTATTCAAAGTTTTCAAAGTTTTTCAAAAATAAATCAAAGTCCATTTAACTTGGAATTGAGCACAAAATATTTTTTTGGACAAGAAGTATTAATATTGTTCTTATAGCATCGATACCTCATGAACAATATCGATATCGTTCATATGATACCAATACCAAAGGTAAGGGAAGTATTTATACTCACTAAGTAGTATCGATACTACTAGCATTGCTCAAATTCCAAAATGCAAAAATGGTACCATACCCAAAAGGATACCGATACTACTTCACAGAGTAGTATCGATACCATAGGCTTAGTATCGATACCGTCAGGCCCAACGACTAGTAACATCTAGTTTTATTTAAAAATAACAAAGTTAGTACCGATACTCCCTATAGGAGTACTGATAACTTCTATACTAGGCATTTTTATTTTGTAGAGAAAAACATCTCCAAAGGCTCCAAATCACTCCCAACGGCTAAAAACGACCACAAATTCATTTCAACATATAAATACAAGTTGAGGACACTTGAAGAATGGTTAGAACACATGTCCAAGCAATCAAACACAAGAGAAGAGCTTTTCACTCTTTATTCTATTCTCTTGTACATATTGTGTTTTTGTGAGCTTTAATTTTGTAAATACCTACCTTAGAGAGGTTTTATAGTTTACTTCTTTTTATCCTTTTGTAAAGGGGATTGGTTCTAGTTTAGCCAAATGAAAAAACTAGGGAGTTTGTAAAGGTTACTCTTGATCATTGAAAAAGAAAGAACGAATTAGTGAATTTGTTGGAAAATCCTTAGTGAGGTGCTAAGGTAGTGGAGGTAGACTTAGTTGAAAAGTCGAACCACTATAAATCGCTGAGCAAAATTGTCTTATATTTTCATTCTCCTTACTCCCTAAACAATATTTTCCAATTCACCCATATTGGCTCAATTTTCGGTTGTCATGTTTGAACTTCAACAATCCCAACAATTGATATCAAACCTTGACTCATTAAAAGGTTTAATCACCTTGAGACGATCCTAAAAGAAGCTTTATCCATTCCTGACACAACTGAGAAGATAACTTCCACCTCCGGCTCGTTCTTCATGGAAGACTCCCAACCGATCAACAAGCCTCCATATTTCAATGGAGCAAACTAAAGCCATTAAAAGAAAATAATGAAGCTATTCATCCAATCCAATGATCTTGATGCATGGGAGATGATTGAGAACGGAATAAAGCTCAACAAAATGCCAAGCCCATGTGCATGTTGCTTTGTGCATTTGGTCTCGATATCTATGAAGAAGTTTCTTCGTGTTCTAATGCATCTTTGGAATAAGCTCGAGGAAGTCTATGGAGACAAGAAAGAAGAACCAACAAAGGTGGTATCTCTAATGGCTCACGAAGAGCCCAATGTATCATCTAACTTAAGTGAATCAAATTCTTATTCGTTTAATGAGTTACAAGATGCATATGATGAATTATTTTCAGAGTTTGAGACCATGAACTCCAAATATAAGAAATTGATTTCTAAATTTAAAGTTGAAAATGCTTTTCTTTTGAAAGCTAAAATGAATTTTGAAAACCAAAATGAAATTTTGAAAAATGATTTAGAGATTTTAAAAATGAAAACTGAAAGTTTTGAAAAGAAAATTTTGATTTAAAAGTTAAGCTTGAATGCTTAACAAAAGAAATAAAATCATTTTAAATAATTCATCTAGTTTCATAATGACAAAATGCTCACATTGTCATTATCATGGTCATTTGGAACATGTTTGTCCCATAAAGAAAAGAAAATCTTTTAAAATTAGACAAGTATGAGTTCCTAAGGGAACAAGGGACATTGAAACTAATGTTCAATGATCCACAACAATTTGGATACCAAAATCTACTTAAATGTCTCTTGTAGGTGTAGGAGCAATGGTGATGAAAATTAAGATATTTAAATGCTCTAGCCACACATGAAAAGGAACGGGTACCTCTAAGCTTAATGCTTTTGTTTTTGATTATTTGGTTGCTCATTTAGTTTAACTATGCATGAGTTTTGATTTTAAATGATTTTATGTTATCTCATGCATGTTAAAAAGGTGTTATGATGAACACTTAAATTATTTAATGATTTTTCATAATTTTTAGTTCATCGTAATGAATTTTAGTCAAAATTGGGCTTGAATGCAAATGATATCTCTCTAACAATTGATATCAATTTTCAAAATGCTTTGATTTTAAAAAAATTTTAAGTTTTTGACCTAAGTTTAAATGTTTATGCATGTAATTTAAAAATGCAAATGATATCTCTCTAACAATTGATATCAAAATTTTCAAATGCATAACATTTTTGGAAGACTTTATGCATATGCACTTAATTTCAACATTTGGTATTGCATAAAATATTTTAGACTTTGATATATTGAATTTCATGTGCTACTAACATGTTTGTTATTCTTTGTTGAAATTCAATTTTGCTTAAGTGTCAAACCTTTAAAGTCAAATTTTTGTTTGAAATGCACTTTTTGAGGGGGAGCTTTGATTTTTCAAATGTTTTTAATATAAAATTTACCACTTACTCTCCAATGTTATTTTTGAACTTTAAATTTGAATTATTTTTTATATAACAAAAGGTGGAGAAGTATGGTTTGAAAAATCCAATTTCTTAATGAAAAAGGCAAAGCTGAACATTTTCATATATTTTCCAACAATTGATATATTTTTCATTAAATATTTTATTAAGGGGAGTTTTGCCAAAAAAAATTTCAAATATTTTGTTATATAAAAAAGGGGGAGATTGTTGAACTATATTTTGATATAACAAATTAAGACAAAATGTTTTTGGACTTGAATTGAATTTATTCAAAGTTTTCAAAGTTTTTTCTAAAATAATTCAAAGTCAACTTGACTTGGAATTGAGCACAAAATGCTTTTCTAGACAAGAAGTACCGATACTGTTCTTTTAGTATCGATACCTCATAAACAATATCCATACCAAAGGTAAATGAAGTATCGATACTCACTAGGTAGTATCGATACTACCAATATTGCTCAAATTACAGAATGCAAAAATGGTACCGATACCCAAAGGGTAACCGATACTACTTCACAAAGTAGTATCGATACCATAGGCTTAGTATCGAAACTGTCAAGCCTAATGGCTAGGAACAACTAGTTTTATTTAAAAATAACAAAAGTAGTACCGATACTCCATATAGGAGTATAAATACCCTCTGTACTGGGCAGTTTTATTTTGCAGAGAAAAACATCCCCAACGACTCCAAATCACTCCCAACGACCACAAAGTCATTCCAACATATAAATACAAGTTGAGGACACTTGAAGAAGGGTTAGAACACCTGTCCAAACAATCAAAAACAAGATAAGAACTTTTCACTTTTTATTTTATTATCTTGTATATATTGTGTTTTTGTGAGCTTTAATTTTGTAATCACCTACCTTAGAGAGGTTTTATAGTTTACTTCTTTTTATCCTTTTGTAAAGGGAATTGGTTCTAGTTTAGCCAAATGAAAAACTATGGAGTTTGTAAAGGTTACTTTTGATCCTTGAAAAAGGAAACAAATTAGTGAATTTGTTGGAAATCCTTAGCGATGAGCTAAGGTAGTAGAGGTAACCTTAGTTGAGAAGTCGATTCACTATAAATTGCTGAGCAAAATTGTCTATCTTTTCATTCTCATTACTCCCTAAACAATATTTGTCAATTCACCCCTCTTGGCTCAATTTTCAATTGTCACATTTGAGCTTCAACAATCCCAACAGGAATGGTTATGTTAGTCAAAATTTGGGTGGTATAGGTTTGAGGATGTAAAACTAATATTATATAACTTTTACACCCTTTAACTTTTATTTTATTAAAATAATATTTATTTCATCATAGTGATAAAAATGGTGTTCATATCAAAACATTTGAAAATTTAGTAATGTAGCTGATAACAGAAAAAAAATTAGCAATATTTGGTGTACTTTATCTAACTTTTTCATTACGGTTAATTATAGATTAAAATTTAGAAGGTCAAAAATATATGTATTTAAAGTGTTATTAAAATTTTATTTGTTGTCATTATTATTGATATAGATATTTTTTGAAAGTAGAATTATGATATATTTTTTGTCAAAAAAATTATAATCAACAACATCTAGTCAAATACATGTTGAATAAATACATTCATGACTATTATAAGTAAAATGCAAAGGTGATCAACCAATAATATCATGATAAGTAAGAGCGTGAACAACTAAGGCAACAATATACAAAAACAAAATAACTTTGACTTTACCGATTACCAAACATAAAGGAAAAAAACTCTAAAAATATCGAACGAATGAAAAATCAATATCCCTATAACCGCAGTTTCATCCAACACATATATTCGACAATCAACATAACATCATATACAAATAAACAGAAAAATTAGATAATGAGAAAACAAATAACCAAGAATTTTTTAAACAAAAATTTATAACATAATTATACTTTAATGCTATAATAGAAATTGGGAAATTTGTATATTTTTAAGGTTAAATTGTACATTAAAGATTTATTTAATGTTGAATTGGTTTTAGAAATAAAAATATTATATTTTAAAAATATTTGAGTTTCAATAGTTACGTATGTCAACAAAAAGTTCAAGCATATAGTTGTAGGTCGTATGCGTTATTATAGGCTAAAAAATTTATGAAGAGATATTAAAATGAAAAATTTTACAACGTTCGACGAGTACCATTGAACACCACTAACGATAATCACCACTGAGCATCATTGGTTTAATTTATAAAAAATTAAAATTCTAAAAGACTCAACGTATAAATATAAATTAGTTAAAATTTAAAGGTAAATTATTTAAAATGAAATATTAATTATATTTTTTTCATTATTTAAAAAAAATTTCAAACAATTTTTAAAGGTAAATTATAATTTTTTTATTGTTAAAAAAATATGTAATTAATAGTTTATTTTAAATAATTTATCTTTAAAATTTTAACTAATTTATAATTATAAGTTAAGCGGTTTAGAATGTTAAATTTTTATAAATTAAATTAACATTGTGCACGCCCTATTAAAATATAATCACTATTTTAAAAATATAATATTATTTAATGCTATTATAATTGTTGTACATATTTGCCTACAAATGCATAGTTTAGGGTTTCTCATTAATCTTGTGGACTTTAAAACCTAGCCCTTACCACTCATCCTCTCTACGGCGTGCGAGCCACAAACGGACTGCTCTGTCTATTTCTTGGATTTCTCTTTTCCGTTTCGTTTGATAGCTGAATCTGCGTACTTGGATTTCTTCATCTCTTTATGGGGTTTTCACTCTTAGGTAATACCATTTTCCCTCATTTTTTTAGTTCTCATATCTGAAAATACAACTTTGTTATTTTCAAATTGAGAATCTTTTATGTATCCAGGTTAATCAGCTTCACTAGATTTAGGTCCCTTTTAAACGAATCAACTATGAATTTGACGCTTAATTAATGCTTTTCTACTTTTCTTCCTATGCAGCTTTGATAGTTGGTTTCTCTTACGCTAGTTGTGACGCATTTTTTTCTTAGATCATATAACGGATAATTGATTCTACCACGATTTTCTGTAACCGATACCATTTTATCAGCTGGAAGTTCTGATCGAATGGTAATTCGTAACCACATGTTTTAATTTCAATAGTATATGCAAACCTCATTTTCAATCTGGAGCTCACACATTCTCTCTGTTTGCAGTTTTTTACTCGAATCCATTAGCATTTAATATTTAGTTTTTTAGATTTTTACTCGAGTCTGTTGAGTATGTGGTTTAATATTTTTTTAACCGAAGCTGATAATATGTATCAGATTTTTACTTTTTCGGTAACTGAAAAGATATAAGGTTGATGAATTCATTTTTGCTGATAATTCGTTTAAAAAGATCTGTTCATCCATTATAGGATAAGGTGCTGTTTAACTATTAGTAATGTTGTTTTTATCATTTTTATACACAGGATCAGCTTGATATAGACATGATTAGAATGTAGTATATTTGCGCTTGAACTTTAAATGGCGGTTTCATCTCTCCCATGTATTCAACCTGTAAGAGTTCATTTCAAAGCCTGTAGCTTATTTTCTGCTGGTGTTTGTTGCGGTTTTAACAAGAAAATATAAATGGGAGCATTTTTGCTTCGTGGACAAAATTAGAGAAAGATATCCACTTTCAATCAAAGGTAATTTTTCTTTAGTGTCGTTCTTTTGTTATTTATGTATTGATTTGTCTTTCTTGATGAAACGTCCAGCTGTTTTAGTATAAATTATGTATATGTTTGTTTAATTTATAGTAATATCGAGGGTTATGTTGTCAAGGAATTGATTAATTTTATAGTTTTGCAAAAACCCAGATCCTAGCCGTCTACTTCCATGAGTCTAACCAGATGTAGTCAGGTGTCTACCTTTGCTTGATGGTAGGGACTGTTACGTATCTGGAAAATAAAAGATAGTGAAGGAATTGATGGTTTGGGTTTCAATCTATCTATTATCCATCCCTTGATGGAGTCCATCGTTGCCCAGTACTATTTTTTTAGTTATTACTTAAGCTACATCTGGACACTACATTGCTCTTTTATTAGTGGTCATTCTAACATTTATGTGTGAATTCCATTCTTATTTTGTATATAGTGGGACGCTTGTTGATATTTTTTGAGGACTAGACATGGTGAAGTAAAAGGTAGTAACACTTAATAACTGCATTTGGAAATACATTGTTTCTATATCATTTGAGTGTAGATGCTTTTTTTTTGTCTTTATCTGTGAAGTATTATATAACATTTAGATTGTTTCTTATGGGTCTAACCAGATGTGGTCCAGGTGTCCACCTTTGCTACGATGGTAGAGACCTTTACATATCTGGAAAATAATAGATCGGGAAGGAATATCCGTCCCTTGAAGGAGTCTATCGTTGCTCAGTAGTATGTGTTTAGTTATTACTTGAGCTACATCTTGATGCTACATCTCTCAGCACCTCATTATATTAGTGGTCATTCTGTTCATTCAAGTATGAAGAAGCCATTCTTATTTTGGATACAGTGGAATGTGTGTTGTGAATTTGTTCTTTCTTAAAGGGATAGATACAATGAAGCAAATAATAATAACACGTAACATATACATTTGGCAATACTTTCCATGCTTCTATATCTTTTGATTATAGATGCATTTTTTAGTGTATATATGTGAAATATTATTTAATATTTAGCTGTCTGCTTCCATGATTCTAACCAGATGTAGTTAGGTATCTACCTTTGCTATGATGGTAGGGACTGTTACATATCTGGAAAATAAAAGATAGGGAAGGAATTGATGGTTTGGGTTTCCAATCTATCTCTATTTGCCATCCCTTGATGGAGTCCATCGTTGCCCAGTACTCTATGTTTAGTTATTACTTGTGCTACATCTGGACACTACATTGCTCTAGTACATCTTTATATTAGTGATCATTCTATACATTCAAGTGTGAAGGCCATTCTTATTTTGTATATAGTGGGACACGTGTCGATATTTTTTTAAGGACTAGACATGGTGAAGTAAATGGTAATAACACTTAATAACTGCATTTGGAAATACATTGCTTCTATATCATTTGAATGTAGATGCATTTTTTTAGTGTTTATCTGTGAAATGTAATATATGATTTAGATCGTTTCCCATGAATCTAACCAGATGTGGTCCAGGTGTCAACCTTTGATCTGATGGTAGAGACCGTTACATATCTGGAAAATAAAAGATAGGGAAGGAATATCCATCCCTTGAAGGAGTCCATCTTTGCTCAGTACTATGTGTTAAGTTATTACTTGAGCTACATCTGGATGCTACAACTCTCAACACCCCTTTATTTAGTGGTCATTCTATTTATTCAAGTATGAAGAAGCCATTCTTATTTTGGATACAGTGGAATGTGTGTTGTGAATCTGCTCTTTCTTAAAGTGATAGGCATAGTGAAGCAAATAATAATAACACAACATGTGCATTTTGGCAATACTTTCCATGCTTCAATATCTTTTGAATATTGATTCATTTTTGGTGTGTATCTGTGAAATATTATTTAATATTTACCTTTCTGCTTCCATGAGTTTAATCAGATGTAGTCAGGTGTCTACCTTTGCTATAATGGTAGGGATTGTTACATATCTAGAAAATAAAAGATAGGGAAGCAATTGATGGCTTGAGTTTCCAATCTATCTATTAGCCATCCCTTGATGGAGTCCATCGTTGCCCAGTACTATGCGTTTAGTTATTACTTGAGCTACATCTGGACACTACATTGCCCAGTACCTCTATCGACTCAAGTGTGAATGCCATTCTTATTTTATTTATAGTGGGACACATGTTAATCTTCATTTTTTGTTAAAGGGCTAGACATGGTGAAGTAAATGGTAATAACACTTAATAACTGCATTTGGAATACATTGCTTCTATATCATTTGAATGTAGATGCAGTTTTTTGGTGTTTATCTGTGAAATATAATATATGATTTAGATCGTTTCCCATGAATCTAACCAGATGTGGTCCAGGTGTCAACCTTTGATCTGATGGTACAGACCGTTACATATCTGGAAAATAAAAGATAGGGAAGGAATATCCATCACTTGAAGGAGTCCATCGTTGCTCAGTACCATGTGTTTAGTTATTACTTGAGCTACATCTGTCAACATCTCTTTATATTAGTGGCCATTCTATTTTTTTTTATAAGAGTGGTCATTCTATTCATTCAAGTATTAAGAAGCCATACTTATTTTGGATACAGTGGAATGTTTGTTGTGAATCTGTTCTTTCTTAAAGGGATATGCATAGTGAAGCTAATAATAATATCACTATTGTGTACGTTTGACAATACTTTCCATGCTTCTATAATTTTTAATATAGATGTTTTTTTTATGTATATCTGTGAGATATTATTAATATTTACCTTTCTGCTTCCATGAGTTTAACCAGATGTAGTCAGGTGTTTACCTTTGCTTATGATGGTAGGGACTGTTACATATCTGGAAAATAAAAGATAGGGAAGGAATTGATGGTTTGGGTTTCCAATCTATCTATTAACCATCCCTTGAAGGAGTCCACCGTTGCCCAGTACTATTTTTTAGTTATTACTTGAGCTACATCTGAACCCAACACTTCTGAAACATTTTTAATTGTTATTTCAGTTAAAAATTGTATACATTTTACTATGAGGCAATTCTTATTCTTTCATGTTTTTGAATGGTAAAGCAAATGATAATAACACTTATCATATGCATCTGGAAATTACTTCTATGTTTTAACGTTATTTTCATTATCCATACAACTTTTAGGTGTTTGTTTTTGAAATATTGCTTCAGTATTTAACTTGTTGAATCTTGAGTCCAACAGTAGTAGTCATTTTCTACCTTTGAATGGTAGTAGGGACAGTTTTTTTATAGGAATTGAGCCTCGTTAAAAACCTCCTTCTTGATTAAGGAGTTTGTAGAAAAGCTCCTTAATCAGCGGAATGAGGAAAAGAGTGCCTTAAGATTTTATTAACCATAAGATACATAAGATACAACCATATCGCCACTCCCAACATAAACAAACAACCAAAAACAACCGAAAAAAACCCTACACAACAACACTAACACAACGAAATCCATCTAAGCTACAACACAGTCACAAAAATGACTGACCAGACTAACACCTGAACTTGGCCCGAAAACCAACAGAAAAACAAAACAACTAAATAGAATTCGAATATCACAGCTGACTCAATCCATAAAAGCCAAAATAAAAAACAAAAAGCCCTGAAATTCCACACGATAAGAGTACAAGAATCAGCTTCCGCCTTACTGCCTCTTCTTGCTCGACTTGTCGACAGAGACCATCCGGACCTCCAACTCCATAAAATAAATAGTAAAGAATTGCCTTAAAGTACCAAAACTTCCACTGACATAATCTTCCGATATCAAACCCACTTTAGGGCCTTCAAGATCAGAAAAAACCTCTCGATGCACCTTCCTCTGAGAACTCTTGCTTCGACTTTAACGAGGCTTCCTTGGTGAGCCGAAAATTTTTCTTGAAAATTTCATAGAGAACTAAATATAGCATTTCTCTCCTCCAAAGCTCTTTGTTTCTGACGCCCATCTAAATGGGGAATCAATTAAATAACCCTTAGATCTTTGAATGCACACTTATTTGTAAGGCCCACATTAAACTCTTCCACCACCACCACCTTAGAATCTGCAAGTCCATCCAACTTGGGGAAATGAAAAGAATAATCCTTCTTTCCCTCAAAAGCACGTGCAGGCTCACAACTTTTCCTGTTGTCTTCTTCTGTCATTCTCTTATCGTGAACAACACTTCCTCGGTACCACCACTTTCTCGAATTTCGATAGCCCCATCCCCTGACCAGCAAGCACTTCCTCGTGTACCACCATTACCTTAATTCCATCAGTAGGCGTGGTCGGCACATCTGGCAACTACATGTTACCTTTGATTACATCCTTAGACCAACGTGCGTCCTACCCCACACTTTGACAGACATATCCTGCACAGCTGCCCCACTAATCGAATCCGCACTGCAATTTGCAGATGACTTAATTATTTTCTGTGGAGCTTCGAAGAATCAGATTTAAATGTTAAGAGGGTCCTAAGAGTGTTTGAACTCATTTCTGGCCTTCAATTGATTTGAAGAAAAGCAGATTATTGGTGTTAAGGAGGTTGAGGAGTGGGCCTCGTCTATTGGTGTGCATTGGGAATTTTCCCTCTGAATATCTAGGCTTGCCTCTTGGTGCATCTGGGAATTCTTCCTCTCTTTGGATCCGGTGGTTTTACAATTTAACAAGAAGCTTGCAGGTTGGAAATCTACACTCTTTCATTGGCAGGGAGGTTATCTTGATTAAATCGATTCTTTGTTCACTACCAACCTACTATTTATCTCTTTTTAAAAATTCCTTCCTCGGTTAATTCCAAACTCAAT